>NC_030987.1:3520481-3756458 GCF_000149955.1 Fusarium oxysporum f. sp. lycopersici 4287 | reverse complement strand
CCGCCATGCAGCGAGTTTCTTCCTTTCTCCCCTCGTGCGACAAGAGGTCGTCGGGAGGTTCTAGAGCTGGCCTCTTTGGCTGGTCCTCCAACCGTTCCAGCACCTCGATATCCGTCGCAAACTCCAATGCATTGTCCAGGTTAAATACTGCGGCCGCTAATGCCAGTGGCCGAGTACAACGGGAGGCTTTCTGGCCTGCGACTCTGGATCTCGAATGCGAAAAGGCTGCCCGCATCCTCAAGTCATTCTGCAGTATGCTTGTCTCACTTTTCTTGTCAGCCTCATTTTTGCTAACATGATTACACAGCGGATGGATATCTCGTGCCATTGGAAGAAGAAGAAGACGCACAATCGACGACAAGCGAACCACGCTCTCCAAAACGAGTCACCAAGAAAATCCCTAAGCGCATCATCCAGAATGCAGCCGGAATCGCCATCTTTACGTGCATGCGCAGCGGTCTGTACATGACAGGCTCCGGCGGCTCCGGTATTCTCATAGCACGAAAGTCAGACGGTACCTGGTCACCCCCATCAGGAATCATGTTACATACGCCCACCCTCAGCTTTATTATTGGCGTCGATGTTTACGATTGCGTTCTCGTTATTAACAACCTTGCCGCCCTCGAATCAATCACAAAGCCTCGTGTCACCCTAGGCGAAGACGTCGGGCTAACTAGTGGCCCCCTGGTATCACTTGACTCAGATGAGTCGCACATTAAATGGAAGGACCTAGGAAATACCGTTTTGACATACCTGAAAGCGCGGGGTCAAAACCAGGTCGTCAACTTGAATGGGTGTATCCTGGCCGAGCGAGGGAACGAGAATGAGCGATTCTATGCCAACCAAGTAACACAGATGGACATTCTGGCTGGTAACGTCTCTCGCCAAGTAGAGGAGGTTGGGCCGCTCTCAGAGGTAATCAAGATGGCAGAAGGTAGGACAGACTACGATGCCTCTGTGATAAGCAAAATCGCTGCGGAATGTGCGCCAGGAGACGCCATGATCGCGACACCCAAATCTTCAACACCCGCCTCGCCTCGAACTGCTTTTGGAATTCCCAATGTCGATGATCCCGATCCCTTTGGTGTGTTGGCCCTCGAGATGGCTGGTTTGGAAATCCGAGAGGCAGGATCAAGACTGCGACCTACCAGCAGCCAATTTGACTTCAACCCAGCGCCTACAAGCCCAGCATTCTCAAAGTTCAACAGGCAAAGTATAGATACCTTTGTCTCGAGGAGTAATCGAAACAGTTACATGTCCTCAAGAACGGTGAAGAGTCAAATGACGGATGCTGGAACACAGACCGATGTTGGCACAACACCCGAGACAACGCCCAGCCCAGGTCAAAGCGAAGATGGTTTTGACAGGTCTACCCGCACGCAAATTCCCGAGGTCACGGAAGAAGAGGAGGAAGTTGATTACACAAAGGTCGATCTGACTCCTATAAGACATTTGAGCGGAGCCATACTCCTCTCAGTGCGACCAGCCACAGCAGCACAACAGCTGTGGAACAAGACACCCTCAAAGTCGAGCCCAGGGATGACACTGACAAGGCCTCGAGCAACTATGACAGCGACAAGGACGACAAGAGCAGCCGAAAGACCGACAATGAGGGTGACTCTGAAAGCGAGGTGGAGGAAGATGAGGAGGAGGAACCCGTGGTGTTCGAGGTGGCTGCTGTCCAGCCGGCAAGAACCCAGGCTGTTGCATCCCGTATGATTCACGCCAAGGGTAATATGGTTACCATCGGCAAGAGAATTCCTCCCCCACTGCCCATGAGGAGCCCTGCTAGGACCTCGCGATCCAGTAAGAGCGAGATCGGCGATGTTTCAAACCTCCGAAGCCCTTTACGAAAGGAGGCTTTCAGCGAGGAAGATCTTGCATCTGAGGATGAGCAGACCAAGTCTGACTCTTCACCTTATCTCAAGCCCCAGGAGTTCAAGGTTGAGAAGGTCAGGGTTGAGGCCAAGAAGGCTGACGAGCCCAAGCCTGAGGAGCCTAAGATTGATGAGCCTAAGGTCGAAGCGCCCAAGACTGTCGAGAACAAGGCCCAAGATGACACGTTTTCCGAATCTGAGGTCGAGTTCTTCCCAGCCGAAGAGGCGAAGACGGACATTGCCAAGACCGAGGAGCCTCAAGCAAAGCAGCCTAATACTGAGCCCACCAAGATTGAGGAGCCAGAGGAGGAGGATGCAACTGAATTCAAGGTTGAGACCAAGGATGCCCAGACATCACCTACACTTCCCCAGACTGAGCGGCCCGAAAGCCCCGTGACACCCGAGAAGAAGCACACATCATCTATCTACACTGGAGTTACTGATGACCGATGGAGTGTCGATGGATCAACACTTACAACACCTACATCTGACCGACCTTTCTCAGTCATTGACGACGTGACTGAAGATGTGACACCACGGAAACCATCAAAAGAGGCTGAATCAACGAAAGAGGCTGAGCCAACAGAGCTGAACGAAAAGCATGAAGACTTGAAGAAGATTACACCGAACGAGACAACCCCCAACACGATCACGGTTGTATAATTGAGGACGACGATGGTTCTACATCAGTAGATGGGATATGGCGCACGACCTGCACTTTTCATGGGTAATCACTGGGGCGGCTTTTTTGAGAGAAGTTTCTTTTTTGCGCATTCTTGTCAATACTTTGGTGAAAATGTACGTTATGATGGGTTCCTTGTGTGTTCAGGGGTCGATTTGTGACCCCTGATGGCGTTTGTTGGTTTGGTCATAACCACTTTGTCAGTTCTCTCGAGCAGCGCATAGCTTATACCAGCTCGAGAAGCAAACTGATGAGAAGAGGAATGGGTATTGGTCGATGTACTGGATGTGTCATGGGATGGGAAGGATGAGACGAGATGAGACGAGACGAGTAAGACTTGAACATATGGATAAAAAGGAAAGGATCCTTGAAGAAAGCAAGTGATCCGTGTACCTGGAGTTAGTTGTGGTTTCTTCGAGGCCTGGCCTGGCATAGTCTAGAGGTCAGACTATGATAAAGTATTATTCCTAATGCCATTGAATAGATACAGTATGAACTGACTTTATTGTTCCCCATGCTTGATTGTGAATGAATAAATGAATGAATGAATGAATGAATGAATATAGTGTCTCAGGTGAATAGTCTATAGTTCTTTGGCTGGCACTGCACTGCACTGGCAGCATTGACGGTGGCAGCAACAATAGCTCAATTGTTTGCTCACACTGCTTCCAAGTATTTAAAAGTACATCAGAGATAGAAATTTACAACCCATCAAGTTTGAGTCTCATTTTGGCCTCTTGATACTATTTAGAGCTCGTTCTGAGCAAGTTTTGAGTCTGTCATGATGGCCTATAGAACACCAACCAAGCAACGAGACAAGGGTGGTCACGTGCACCACAGCGCTCAAGATGCTGCGACACCAGCCACACCCACGCCTGTCGCGTCCTCATCCCGGTACCAGCTCCGGGCGCGCAAACCTCGAGAAGCCTCGCCAACACCAACGCGACGAAACAACGGCTCAGTAACGCCATCACCACATAAATACCACAACCACTATAACTACCAGTACAGCAGCCTCGATCTCAGTGCAAGTGCGAGGAAGCGAAACCGCACAATGTCAAGCACGGCTGGCAAATGGCGCGAGGAGCAGGTCCTCATCATCTGCCCTGGCAGTAGAACCACTATGGCTCAGCTGGGTTGCAATGAATTGACTCCTCCTGCTCGGCGCATGCCTACCAGGATGTTTCAGGAGGGCGATCAGTGGGCGCCTTATCACAAGACGAAGCGCACGACTATTGTGAATGGCGCTGAGGAAGAGGAATGGTTGGAGGATGTTGACGAGGACGAGGGAGCCGTGTATCCCATTGAAGGTATATACAGCCATTGAAAGGCGTGCTAAAGAAAACCAAGGGACTCAATGCTAATTGCGCATCTTTGTAGCTGGCCGCATCGTCAACATGAGTGCACTCCTCGCTTTTCTAGATCATGTCCACGGCTTGCTTACAACTACATACCACAACACTCCCATCATGCTCATGGCTTCACCACAATGGACACGACCCGACTGCGAGACAATTGCCCGATACGTCTTTGAGAATACGAGAACACCTGCGCTATGTATAATCCACAGCGGAATCGCTACGCAGTATGGTCTGAAGTGGCCCAATATGACTGTGGTGGATATTGGCTACCAAAAGGTCGACGTTACAGCAATTCACGATGGACGAGTTGTAAACCATATGGATGTCAGCGCATCTGATGCCGATGGTGAAATTAGCGGAGGTGAAGTTTTCACAAAGAGTTTGCTCAAGTTGCTAGAAAACAAGGGTTTCAACCATGATATGGCGGAGCAGCTCAAGAAGAGCAACATTTGCGAAGTCCTCCCCTACGTTGCTACCGAGGAGGAATTGATGCAACTTCCCACGGAGAACACTGCAGGCGCAACAGGTGGTCAACCAGCTTCTGCCGCTGCAGAGGCTGCTACGAAAGCCCCTGAAGCGCCGAAACCCACAGACAATGGAGATGCTGATGAGAGCAATGGCAATCCAGAGGATGATGGAGTTCTAGACGTCGCAGCCATCGTTACTAGCGGGCAGACAAAGGAATTCCTCGCCAAGAAGGAGAAGGAGAAAGAAAAGGGCAAGGGAGGCCGAAAGAAGGGCGAGAAGGACGCCGAGGGCGCCGCTAAGGCTGCACGTCTACCGAACTCCAAGAGGACTCACAACACCTTCTTCTACGAGGAAATCATTCAGGAAGAGGTTCCCTCACCATCCAAGGAGAAGGAAACTGTAGAGCCCGCTGCCGCCACTACCAATGGTAACGGCACAACAGAAGCTCCCAAGCCTGAGGGCGAGACCAACGGAGCTCAACCTCAAGGCGACAACACCGCTGCGCCTGCGACAGAGACAGAGACAGAGACACCTGCGACGGAAGCGCCTAAGCCAGAACAAACTCAAGAGCCAGCGCAGTCGATAGAACCCAAGCCTGATGCTGAGCCAAAGCCTGACGCTCAACCCACCACCGAGACCCCTGAGAAGCGACCAAAGCGCATTCGTCGAGATGTCGAAGTTGGTCTTGAGCGCTTCACTTTCGCTCAACGTCATGAGATCGATCGCATTGTCAACGCCATCTATCGCACTGTCCAGGGCATCGATGACATGTACATGCGACCTCCATGCTGGGACAACCTTGTCTTCGTTGGCAACGGTGCTCGTCTCCGCGGTCTTCGCGAGAACATTCTCCAGACCCTCAACGCCCGTCATCTCGTCTCCCCATCCACCGCCACAATGTTCACCTCAGAGCTGCCCTCTAACATGGCCACGCCCACTGGAACCGGCGCTCAAACCCCCACTGGCTCCTTCACAGGCGCACCTCACCAGCTTTCCTCAAGCGGCGTGAATCCCCTCCTCCAAGCCGCTACCACGGCTGCAGCTGCTGGCACCGCTAACAACATGGTCGGCACGCCGCAGCCAGCTTCTGAGGCTGGAGGACCCACGACTCATCACTTCCACAGCCAGACTCCCACGAGCATCAAGACGGCTACTCTGCCGAACTACTTGAGCGAGTGGACAAAGAATGGCTTCGAGGAGTCTATGTTCCTTGGTGCTCAGGTCGCTGCTCGTATTGCGTTTTGCCTACACTCCAACATGGATGCCCAGACCATTGAGGCCCAAAGGCTTATGAGTTTGAGCAGAGTTGATTATAAGTAAGTTCCCTGCCATCCGTAACCTCTCTAAGCTTTTTACTAACGTGTCAAAGCGAACTTGGTCCCAAGGGTATTCGAACACATTCTATGCTAGGCTAGAATCGCACAACGAGCTGATAATTTTATGTCATTATACGGGTTTCTCGTTCACGTGGTCTCAGCACAGACTTTCAAATCGTGGACTTGAAAGAGGAGTTTTTAAAGGGGCCAGCGAAATGGTAAAAGGAAGACGCAAAATGAGTCAAGACTTGAAAATGAGTGGAGGGGAGCGGGTATAGCAGGGCATAGCAGAAATGAGATAATACCATAGATTCGAACATGCCTTGTATGATTATACACAATCAGTCACTCAATTAAAAGCTTTCCATGAATCAAACTTGCTACAGTTGAGTACACCAGGCATGGATATATTCAACTGTGGCTAAAACATCACATTAATATTTCATTGTTTGCGACGGTTCCAATTAAAGCATCAACACAACCCCCATATAATCGTCAGCATTTGTCGTCAACTATTCCTCCTTTTCCTATCACCACAAGTCATAACCACTGCATAATTCCACAGTACTTGCTTTGACTCCAAAAATGTAAGACGATCCAAGATCAATAAGAAATATCAAGGGCATACGCCACTAACCAGCAGCGTTTCGAAGTGCTGCTTCCTCGGCAGCTTTGTGCCAGTCGGTTCGGAGTAGGTAGATGTACTCAATCGATGCGACGCTTTCATACAGTTAGAAACATTGCTTCCAGTACGAGGAAAATCCAACTTACGACATAGTTCCAACTGTGACACCGAGCCATAGACCGCTCAGCTTCCAATCAAGGCCAAAGGCCAGGGCGAGCGAGCACGGAAGAGAGAGGGCGTAGTATGCGATAATGTTGGCAGGGCCGCCAATCGACTGTTTTCCAATACCTCGGAGCAGTCCATGAGCACCTGCTGCAAGACCATCAAAGACTTGCATAACCGACACGATCGGCATGACTGCTGCAACAAGATCAATAACATCGTCGTCCTTGGTGAACAACAGCGGTAGCTGATAGCGCATGGTTGTGTAAATAGTCAGGTTGAACATTCCAATGATACAAGCAGCAACAAAAGCCTGGACCTCATTAGTCGGATAATATCAATATTGGTTTAACCATAAACTTACCACGACACCAGTCATCTTGGCAGGTTCAACAAGGCCAGCACCAATCAAGTTGGCAATACGAGTTGAGGCAGCAATCGACATAGGGAATGGAATCTCGTATGAAAGTGTTGTGATGGTTGTCACCACACTCTGAGCAGCAAGATACTCGGGCCCAAATCGACTGGAGAGGAGCGTGAGGATCTCGAATGCCAGCCACTCTGCCTCGACCATGATCATACCCGGCAGAGCAAGTCGAATCATGATCCACCAGTTGCTGAGAGCCCGTCGACTAAAACCACCCCAGCATTGTCGTCCATCCACGAAGCGGACATACAAGAAGAGGAATATGGGGAGAAGGTTGTTACTGATGGCCACAGCTGTAGGGGCTCCAATGAAACCCCATTGCAACTTCCAAACCAAGAGCCAGCTGAGGAAGACGTTGAAGGGTGCAACAATCAGGAGAACATAAGTCGTAGCGCGAAAGAGACCTTGAGCTTGAGTAAATCGCTTACCACCCTCGAACAGGATGAATCCCGGAATGCTGAAGATCATGACCCTGAGATACATGCCAGCAAGCTTTGCCGATTCGGGTTCTGGGACAATGGCTCTAATGATACCTTCGGAAAACCACCACAGAACAGCGACAGGGAAACCGAGCACGAACAAGAAACAAGTCATTCGCTGAAACTGAAGCCCAACAAGGTGCTTATGGCCAGATCCATATGCTTGCGCGCATAGAGTGTCAAGAGATGTAGCAAGGCCCTGAAAAGGCGCCAGACAAGTAATAGCGGCGGTCATATTGGCCACTGATCAAGTTAGTCTCGGATTGCAGTTATTTCGCGAATATCCAGCTTCAGACTTACATGAAACAGCACCAAGTTCGAGCTTGCCAATACGCCCAACAGCAAAGATACTGGTGACATTAATGGAGTATTGCAACAAAAAGGTGACGATGAGTGGTGCGGAATAGGTCATGATGGTCTTGGCCTCTCGCTGCCAAGTAGTCTTGATTCGATGCTCAGCAACAGCGTGCTCCCACGTATCGTTGAGGTGTTCGGGTAAAACACCGTCATCACGGGAACCCAAGAGAGGATCTGTTTCGCTGGGAGGCTGCACAGTTACAGCAGGCGTCTCCTCGTCATCCCGCGCAATCTTTGTACTAAAAAGACGACGATAGATGCGAGTAAAAAGCCCATGCTCCTGTCGATATCCGTGCTTGGGGGGAAGAACATGGTTGTCTCGCAGTAAGCTACGCTCAGCATTACGAGACTGTTTCCTCTCTAGAGCTGTCAGGCCTGGCTCATCATACGTCTGAGGGTTCATAATTGGTCGCGAGCCTCCAAAAGCAACACCGCTGGGTCGCCTATACATGATGGGGTCGCCCTGAAGGTCCGACACAGAGACATCGTCGTCAATCGCATTGTCTTCGAACTCGTCATCCGAACATGCCGCAAGATCTGCAGCCAGAGCAGCCTCAGCTAGAGGCGAGCCCACACGCCATGAAGATGATAGCGCAGGATGTGCGCCAGCACCACGAGGAGTGCCATAGGGCGAGACTCCAGCTCCCCGTCCTATTGGATCCATGTCAACTCACAGTCGCCTCAGCTGGAATCTTTTCTTCAGGCAGATGAAAATTCAGACGATAATTCTGCAAGGATCACACGAAAGAGACTTCTTCAAAGTGCAACAAGGGACGCCACTGAGTCAAATGGTGGAGTAGGAAAAAGTTGAGTGATACAAGGTAGTCAAAGTGAGTTCAATTGTGCTGTCAACCCAATGCATTGAGATCGATGCGCAGATCGCAATCGTGAAGAGAGAGAAAGAGAGAGGAACAGAGAGGAACAAAACTAGATAAGAATATGAGGAGGCTGTATAGATATGTCGTTGTAGTCAAATCACTAGGCCCGATTGAAAAGAGGCAATAAAGCCGATTTTGCTGTTAGTCTGACTTTGCCATTCGAGCTAGCGTTAACTCAGACCCGCCTTGCCACAGCAAAAGGGCGCCATTGAATTGCCGTAAAGGCGGCTGACCCTGACTTGGTGGAGTCTTACCACTTCTGGTCAAAGACACGCATCTTTCGATTCGCAATGTCGTGATAGGCGCATTGTATCTCAGCCTCTCTTTGACATGATGCGGGGGTGGATCGTCAAGAAGGGTTGTGGTTCGTGATGCCCAGATCTGGGATCATGGTTAACGGCGTATCCCGAGCTTGCATGGGTGAGGCTTTGAGTTATAGTTCGTCCCGTTGCAGATATCTCGTCTAAGTCGATTGGCCCAAATCCTCGGCCAAGCCTATCGGCAGCCTTATCATGACTCCGATATCATGAACTCCATCATTAAATCCAAGTCTGACCCGCCCAGTCAGGCTCTGGATGGGACATTGACGCAACCCATGGTATCTCCTCGCTTGCGTAACGTTGTAGTGGAGTGTTGTACGGCATTCGCAACCCAACTATCGATTTGCATCCATCCTTTTCGCCTGTACTTGGTGTATTTTCCGGCATGTCGGTCTTGAAAGTGCCTACCATGATTGAGTCTTGTTCTATCAATTCTGGCCATACCAAGACACCAATCTCCCATGATGCAATACGCATTTCGCCTGTTGGTCTGGCTGCTTCGCCCCAAGCTTGTTTTGAAATATTAGCTGACGTCAAAAGACCCCAGTCTATAGACGATTTGTTTGACCGAATGTACGTCTTGATATGCGGTGCTGCCCTTTTGCGGCCACTATCTCGCAAAGGGGTGTCTTCGGGAAGTTCTGTGAACCATTAGGCAAAAAGTCCAAGGACTGCGTAGAGGTTAGACTCACTAGCACCACGGGGTGAGTCATTGGCCCAATGATGGAAAATTGGGCGAAGGTACTCCAATTGTTTTGCCTGCTGTGATGACTGGATCTTGGTATGTATGGAACCCCCTGACGCATATCCGTCTAAGGATCGCCGGATCTCATCAGCTGTAGGAAAGACAACCTTAAACCTGGGCCGGCCAAGGCCTGGGTTTTTAGAACGAGTCAAAGGCTCAAAAAGAGTCTTTTGTAGCCAATCATCCTTTGCACCCAGAGTAGCAATAGAAGAAACTTGTACAACAATATCTGAGTCACCGTGATCTTGGCATGGTACATGTTGCAGACACCTTTTCAGAGCCGCCCAGCCCCAGGAAGTTTCCGACATATCCCGGGCGTCGTGCTTTCCCGGTACACTCGCAACTAGTGCAGCTTTGATACTTGCGAAGTCATAATGTGTAAGCTTATCGGTTAGTGGTTTGCAGATGATCTTACGCCTGTCATAGGCCTTCAAGTAGTTGAGAAGATCGATTTTGAAGCGTTGTCCGCTTCCAACAGGATGATCTTCTGGTGAAGCTTGAAAGTTCTGTGCACCTGATAGTTTAGGGAGTAAAGGTGATTTCCAGACGCCGTTGGACATGTTGGTCCAGTCCTTGGGGATCATGTTAGCAGTATGGATGATGACTTGAGCAGTGTCATCATGTCTGAACAGAATCATCATTTTGGAATGGTGTGTCCCGAACATTTCTGGCATTGGTGCAATATGGGTTTTGATGTTGTCAAATTCAGAAGCTGCGTTCTATAAAAGAGTTAGTAAGTGAAGACATACCACTCTAACTTTTTAATAGAATCTTCAGTTTCAAGGCCTAACCACATTCTACTTACCTCCAACGCTATCCTATTCGCATCTTCACGCTTCCAGAAGCCGTGCACTAGGTGCACCTTGACGAGGTGGCGTGTGTCGGGGTCAAAGGAGTTCATGAGAAACGGGATATCGTGTAGGAAATTGAACTCCCAACACTCTGAAATGAGAGGATCGCTGAGGAGGTCCTTAAGAGTCACGGCATCTTGGTTGTCACCCTCTGGGAGATCACGGATCCAAGTCAATTGCCACGGGGACTTCACAACAGTTGATTTTCTGTCCCTCTTTTTAGGGGGGCTTATAGAACGCTGCAGTGACTCTGGTGTTTGGGCATCAGGCTCCTCCATTCGCTGGCGTTTGACCGGACGATTCATTGTGGTAGTTTGTGTAGGTCTGCTGAACGAACCTGTCGATGTTGCTGCTGGAAGAAGACCCTGACATATGGGCGTGAGATTGATTTGCGGGTAGTTTCTTGATACAATGCCCCAGCAAGGGCTAGTTGAGAAGCTCGAGATCAGTCGAGAAGGTGTTTGCGAAGCAATCGTCATGTATGTACGAGGTCGGGAAATAAATTGTTCTGTGTATGTCGGAGAAATTCCTTGAAAGTGAAACAGATGTCAATGTCCTGCTCAAAGTTTTTTGATACTGAAGATTGAGTTGTGAAGAGAAGAAGTTGAGATTCAATTTGATTGTCCTGATGGAGGTAGTTAGTGTCTGACCCGTCTAGGCTGCTTCCTTCCTTGTCGTTGATCAGAGTGAGCGGGACATCTTATGCTCTAGGTAGGCAATCGGCACCAATCACTCACTGCAAAGGTTGGAGAGATAGAGAATGGGGTACCTATATATTGTTCTGATTGAGAATTGTGTAGCTCTGTTTATGTCCTGTCAAATGCTACCATTGGTAAATTTATACGGCAATAACTATCATAGACATGTTCTCCGTCACCTGTAACAAAAAACACCCCAAACCAAACAAAGGCAAGTGTCCCAATTTAGAGTGGAGTGGCTGAGCAAGGGCCTCTCCCTCTAGGTATCCCTGTGGCGTGGCGTCGAATTCCCATACGGAACGTGTTCTCGAATCGAATGCGCCTCCTGAATAGCGACTCTTTTGTCCTCCTTTATTATCCTCTTCCTATCTTGTCTATTCTCATTTTTTGCCCCTCATCAGCATCATCTCCTTTTGCGCCTGGTGAGCGTGATTGTGTGATTGATTTTCTGATCGTTTCCTTCTTGTTCTTTTCCGTATCTCACACCTTCAGCTCCTCAGCCTCACCCTATATGATCGCCAGTCGCTAATTGCTCGCTCTACTGCCTAACCTGGCTTGACCTTGCTTCTCTGATACGGTTACGGCCTCGATATATACTTCGATCGTTTGCGACGTGCGGTCTCTACAATACAAGCCCAAGTTACTCCAAGCATAATACCTTGGCGCGACTAGCCCAACATGCGCTTCTCGCCTCTTGCGATCCTCGCTGGGCTGTCAGCTGTAGCTCTGGCCGAAGAGGAGAGGAACCCGGTGACCGATCCTACGACTTTCAATGGAAAGGCCGTACCGCCATTCAAGGAGCTCACACCATCAAACTGGGAGGAGGAAACAAAGAAGAATAAGTTTTGGATGGTCAAGCATTACAGGTATGTTGAGCTGGGTAAGAGTGTGGTTCGGATGCTTATGAGTTATCAGTCCCTACTGTAAGCACTGCACGAGATTTGCTCCAACTTTCCAGACACTCTACGAATTTTACTACACCTCAAAGCCCCCGACCGATAACCCGGATGACACTTTCACAAAGTACTACGATTTCGCATTCGGCACGGTGAATTGCGTTGCCTACTATGATTTCTGTATGGACCACAACATTCAGTCATACCCGACAACGATCCTCTACGAAGATGGAAAGGTGCTCGACACGCTGCGTGGAATATAGGCACATACCGTCCTATCGATGCCCTTGTTGTGTTGTGTTGTGCATTTGTAGAAACCTCTTGGTTGATCAAGTAGCTCATGAGGGTTGAAAGACCAGAACCAACTGACCATCATCTTTATGCCTCAGGCAAATCTTCAGCTTAGCTTTCCACCACTCTAGGACCGCATGTAGCCTTTACTAAGTCCATATGTCAAACCTAAGAGATTAATGCCGAGAAACCCCTCGACGTCGTTGCTGAAAAGCCGGTCGAGGAGCCAGCCGGTAAAAATGCGGGCAAGTCTCTTGATGACATTACCGAGTCACCCAAGGATGCAGAGAAATCTGACAAGACCGAATCAACCGAGAAGAAGCCCGAGGAATCTGCTGCTGCTAAGGACGAAAACAAGAACACGTTTGGCGCTGATTGGAAGGTTCCCAGCACAGGCCAGATGCTGAAGAAGACCAAGCCCAAGGATACCACTCCTAAGTACAATTTGGAGGGTACAAGCGTGCCTCTGACTCCTGAAAACTTCGACAAGTTGGTCACAAGCTCGAAGGATCCCTGGTTTATCAAGTTCTATGCGCCTTGGTGCTCTCACTGCAAGGCTATGGCCCCTACATGGCAGCAGTTAGCCAAGAACATGCAAGGAAAGCTCAACATTGGTGAGGTCAACTGCGAGGCGGATCACAAGCTTTGCACACAGATGGGTGTCAAGGCATTCCCTACCATCTATTTCGTCACAGGCGCCGAAAAGGCTGAATACAAGGGTCTTCGTGGAGTTGGTGATTTTGTTGCATACGCCGAGGGTGCTCTTGAGGTTGCTGGTGGCGTTATTGATGTTGATGCCGAGAGTTTTAACGAGCTTGAGAAGACCGAGGAGGTTCTCTTTGTCTACTTCTACGATCATGCCACTACTACCGAGGACTTCAAGGCACTGGACGCCCTACCTCTCAACCTCATTGGGCGGGGCAAGATTGTCAAGACAAGTGACCCTGAGCTTTGCACTCGATTCAAGATCACAACTTGGCCCAGACTTCTGGTTTCTCGCGAGGGCCGTGCTACTTACTACACCCCTATCACTCCTGATGAGATGAGAGACGTCGATTCTTTGGTCTCCTGGATGAAGTCTACTTGGCTCCCGCTTGTTCCTGAGATGACTGCCATTAACGCCAAGCAGATCATGAGCCACAAGCTGGTTGTGCTTGCAATTCTGAACCGCAATGACGAGGACCGCCTACAAAATTCCATCTCAGAGCTCAAGAACGCCGCCAACGAGTGGGTTGATCGCCAGGTGCAGGAATTCCAGCTTGAGCGTAAGAAGCTCCGAGATGCTAAGCAGATGAGAATCGAGGAGGCCCAGAGCCGTGACGATCAGCGTGCCCTTCGTAATGCCAAGGCCATCAAGATTGATATGGACTCTACCCGTCGTAAGGAGGTTGGCTTCGCTTGGGTTGATGGTATCTTCTGGCAGAGGTGGATTGCCACAACCTACAACATCGACGTACGAGATGGCGAGCGTATCATCATCAACGAGGAAGACGTAAGATATCTATATATTCATCGCGATTGACTATACTAACAGATTCATAGCGGCATCAATTCTGGGACACTACCCCTACAGGTAACCAGATCATGGTTAGCCATACCTCTATCATGGACACTCTTGACAAGATTGTCTATGGCCCCAACCCAATCTCTCCCAAGTACACCATCGGTACTTTCGCCAAGTTCTTCTTCGACATCAAGATGAACTTTGTCGACCACCCATTCCTGTCAATGGGATTTGTCATTGCCGTTGGCTTTGGTCTCTACTCTTGGATCCGCAACCGTACCAGACGGTCTCGCGGCACTTTCTTCCGCATGGACGACTCCCTTGGCCTCAAGGATGGCCTTCTGGGACAGAACGGCAATGACAAGTCTGACTAGACTTGCAGGCTGTGAAACCACCGCTATTGAGCGGAAAGGGGAGAAGAGAAAATTGGACTGATACATGTCAATGCAAATCGACAGGGGTTATTGGAATGGGTTCACAACAGGATTTGCTATTGTCATGTGTTGATAAATTGCGGAGTTTTGGGTCTGATATCTATTTATTTAGATTGCGTGTTACTGTATACTGATTGAGCTGATGCGGGAATACCACGCTTGCGTACATGTCGCGGTCTGTCCTACCTTTGATCAACCTATGTGCTTGAAACGTGCTGATGCAGTGACCTCTTGTTTTGACTCTTTTCTCTTGCCTCTTGTCGCATCTATACTTGACTCTTATAAGACACTTCACACTATGGTCGTACGACCTAACACATTAGTCTATGTCAGGGAAGAGCACCATGGCTCTTCAGGATAGTAGAGGCGGCTTAGGCTATAATTAAGGTAGCTAAGTATATAAAGAATTGGTGAGATCGTTGAGGGTTAAACCAGACTTAGCGATGTCTCCAGCATCAACCAAGAAATCAAGAGGCATCTCGACGAGTGTACCACGGATACGCGACAGCCACTCCCTGACCTCCCTCACACCACCAGGGAACTCGGATTTCACAATGTGACCATACTCAACCTTGCCCTTCTTAAGCTCCGCCTTGACATCTTGGTCCTTCTTACCAGGTATGATGAAGTACTGAGAGAAGAAAGTATCGTACTCCTTCCAGGTTCTAACTCTATTGGTGGGAACAGGGTGGAATGCTCGATCAAATGTCTCGGTGTTGACACGTGCGGTGCTGGTCCAGAGACGTTGGAAATCTGGGCTGAGCGGATCGACGACGAGATGATCGGCTGGAGAACCCCAGTCGTAATCGTTGGGGTCTCGGTCGACGGGTGTCCAGTTTCGATTTGGCTGGTCCCACCGTTGATCAGGAACAAGGCCGAGATGCTTGCGGAAGAGGAAGCGGCGCAGAGAAGCGGCAAAGCGGGAGGCCGTGTAGGGACGTCCGTTCATGTATGACTCTACAGGCGTAGGGTCTTCAATGACGACTGCGATCTCGGAATCATGATCGCCGAGTTGTGAACGGTCGTTCAAGTTGGCTGAACCGCAGATAACAAGGCGGTCGTCGACGATGAGAAGCTTGCTGTGAATGTACAACTCCTCGGAAACGAAAGCGTTAATCTCGTCTTCAGGATTGCCATCCCAGCGTAGATCAGTGACTCTAGGTCCTTTGTCCATGTAACAGGAGCTGATAGTGTCGAGAGTGTTGTCGCCAACTTTGCTAGCCCCCTGTTGGTATCTCTGGTATGAATCTGCGCCACCTCCCTGGGAGTGACCCCCTTGAGAGTACCCTCCTTGCTCTTGTCGCTGCGGTCGGTCATCATATCTTGATTCAGAGTGGCCCGAGTAACGTTGTTCCTGTCGGCTGTCATATCGGGAAGAGCTTGAGTGTTCACCATACTGTGGACGATCATCGCGGCGGGAGCCGTAGCTATCAGAATCCTGTCTCCCACTGTAACGTGGGTCAGCTTGAGGATGCTCATAAGGATTACGCTCAGGTCGTCCATATCCTGCATCTGGCCGCCCTCCATAGTCGCCTCGACCGCCGTAACTTTGCTGCGAGGAACCGCGGTAATCATCATCACGTCCGTATCCCTGTTGAGAATATCCTTGGGGCCTAGACTCAAATCGAGGATCGGCTCCAGGGTGGGCATAGGGATCTCGTGCTGGTCGACGCCCGTACTTGTCGCCTCGACGGTCATCGTCGCTATCACTGTCACGTCGTCTCCCGTGGCTACCACCTCGGCGGTCATCATCACTGTCGCTATCGCGTCTGTATTTGGACCCAGAGTGACCTCCACGGTAGTCATCGTCCTGGCGTCTGCTGTCTGGTCGGGAGTTGTAGCCCCTCTGAGACTCCTGCCGGTAATCGTCTCGCTGAGACCGGTCCCCATAACCTCGGCTTTCATAGTTGTCACCTCCTTGTGAGCCTGAGAAGTCGCCTCGACTCTGTTGGTACTGATCACGTGCTGCCCTTCCAGATCCCTCATCTGGGTAACCGCCCAACTCACGGTCTCTCTCCTTTCGAGCCTCTTCGTATGACACACCAGTTCGGGCTTCCGCATCAGCCATTGTCTTGGAAGTATTGATTCGATCGAAATTTCGGAGGTTGTAGAATCCAATGTACCTGCTTGTATCTCGGATGCCTGCCTTCTGAAGCTTCTCGATGATACTATACCCACCACGCGAGATCGAGTCATATTGAAACTCCATGATGGCTCTGGTTCCCAGAGCTCCCTCGTCCTGTAAGTCTCCTGCAAAGGCCGGGACGGCTGGCATCAAAACCCAGACATGAAATGGTGTTCCTTCATGGTCAGCGCGGATAATTCGTTCTACCAACGCAGCACCGATTTTGTTCTTTACAACTCGTTGCTTATCATCGGTAGCGGTGATGAAGAACTGATTCGTTAGTAAATACTTGTAAAACTAAAGGAGACTAGAAGTATACTTACTTGGTTCTCAATGTAAACGTAGAACCTAGAGTTCTTGATGGCGTCGATGTACGCGTTCTGGATCGAACGCTCAAGAGGGTGACCAGACGACCACTCAGCGCAGCTGTGCCGTATTAGTAAGTTTTATACACGTAAAACCCATAGAATAGGGTAGAGGCAAGTAAACTCACCTTCGAATCATCTGGATGTGAGGGATGTCACCACGACCTTCAGATCTGTGCCCACGGTCACGATGAGGGTCATCATGTTCCCCAAACGATCTCAGTCTATCCATACCACGGCTAAACTGCTGTGTTAAGCCACCCAAGTAATCATCCTCGCCTCTAGATCGTCTATCTCCAGAACCGGAGGTATCTCGTGGGGGCAGCTCGAGTTTGTGATACTTGCCAGGGTTCTTCTCCTTGTATTTATCTTTAAAGATGAAGTTCCTGCGTATGTTTAGGGACCATATAGACAAATTAGAAGTTGTGGCAGCTTACCATCGGTCGATAAAGTGATCGACCATGTCACGAGTGATAGGTCCGTTCATGCTCAGAGCAACATCTGACCAACCCATTCTCGAGCTCTTAGTTCGGTCGACTAGAACCAATCAGTTACGGTTTCCTTAAGGAATACTCCGATTAAAGGGATGACTTACGCTTGTTTTGATCCCAGTCCTTAACATCAGCGAAGTCGTAGACTCTGCGGAAACTTGTTAGTATGACTCTCAACTTTATTTCGAAAATAAGACATACCTAGCATTGTTGTAGTCTTGTCCTGGGAAGATAATGGCATCTAAGTTACCGGGATGAGCGTCGGCGATGGGGTGACCTAGTTGAGATAGTGAGTGACAAGTTCCGCTATATAGCACACAAACTTACTGTTTGTGTCCCATCTTCCAAAGCCTAAAGGTTTTCAAATTAGCATTTCTTCTTTTAAGTAAGCCAGGAAAGTCCATACACATATCCAGTCCTCCCATAAACCCAATCTTGCCGTTGTCAATGACGAGGAGCTTCTCATGGTGCGCCCAGTACAGAACAACACCATCAGCAGTACCATAGACAGCCTTGATAGCATCTCCAGATGCTTTGGCAAGATCGAAGTTAGTTAAGGCCTTAATAGACTTGCCCAATTCCCTCTGCAGGTCGTAACCCGTGGGCAAGTGGTCAGGATGCCGGAAGACATGAATATTCTTGTGCAGCGCTTCAAGAGCAGTCCTCGTATGGCTGCTATTGAGGGTCAAAGCTGCCTCGACCTCCTTATACACGATGATGTAAACCTGGACGCCGCGCTGTGCGGCCTGTTGGAGCATTCGATCCAGACGGTATTGTTCGTTCTTAGCAGGGGGGCGGCGAAGATACAACTCAGGGCTCAACCACCAATCAAGAATGTAAATACTTTCCTGCGCCTCTAAAATGGACATGTCAGGTAATTATCGAAGAAAAACTATGGGTTGCTGTGACTTACGCTCAAGGGCCTGGGAGACGGCCCAGAAGTATGAAGCACCATCGACGTACCACTTAACGTTGCCTTTTGATTCTGAGGCAAATGAGTGATATCGGTTCACTGCCTGCTGTCTTTGGAGATATTGTGCAGCAGCATCATGAGAGTGGTCATCGTCGTGAGATTGCTTTCCACCTTGTGGGCGACCATCGCTTGGTGGTCGGTCATAGCCTCCCTGGGATGGGCCTTGGGAACCATAGCCTTGGTTGCCGTGACCTTGAGAGTCATAGCCTTGGCTTCCATGGCCCTGGCTTCCGTATCCCTGGTTGTCGTGGCCTTGGTTACCATATCCTTGGGACTGCCCGTAGCCCTGGGACTGCCCGTAGCTCTGAGACTGCCCATAACCCTGAGATTGCCCATAGCTCTGAGGAGGACCTTGGTTGCCGTAGCCTGAGTCTCCATAGCCCTGGTTGCCATGACCTTGAGACTGTCCATAACCCTGGGACTGCCCATAGCCTTGAGAAGGACCTTGATTGCCATATCCCTGATTTCCGTAGCCTTGGCTGCCATGGCCTTGAGATTGACCATAACCTTGACTTCCGTACTGGCTTTGTCCTTGAGACTGACTATAGCCGTAATCTTGTCCGTGGGACTGCTGACTCTGTCCGCTGTGAGATTGTGATTGAGAGCCATGCTTATCGTCATCATCCTTCTTGTTCAAAACGCTCTCGACGTGCTCGCCGACCTTCTTAAGGAAATCCATGTCGGACGACGAGGATGAGGACTAATACCTCAACGAGCCAAGGTCTTGGCGGTGAGGCTCAAGCGGAAGATGTATAAAGATTTTCAAAACAGTTCTATGAGTGATATATGTCAAGAATAAACCAACCTAGCCAAGAAGTAGTAGATTTCAAGTAAGAATCTGAGTTGTTTTTACTCACACGACAGTGATAAGCTGACGGATTGTAAGAAGACAGCTGAGCTTGGAAGCTCAAGTGGGGAGCTGATGACGCCGATGATGGCCATGGAATGCGGAGAGCCAATGAATGAGAGATGCCGTAAATAGGTACATCATCAGGGTTGCGTTATCAATTAAATGCTCTAGACAAATAGGGAAGCTTCGTATTTTCATTGGAACATTCATCAAGTTGCGGGGTTGCACATAAACAGACAAGACACTCACTCAGAGAATCAGCAACGACACAACTAACAACAAGCAAACGTGAATCACAGAGCATTTATACAGTGACCATCACTCTCGTTTCATGTCTTTTCAAGCTGATTCACGCTAAACAGCATCCTACTGAACTGACAGCTTTGACTGCCGAAACCAAACCCCGGTAAAAGACTCTAATGCAGGGCAACCCATTGGGACAAGTAACTAAAAATCTACCGAACTCGCATGTCCAGCTGTATAAGGGCTCGTGTGAACTGCTGCTTAAACCCGATGAAACCTCTTGGCCTGCAACAACTCATCGAAAGATGAATAGCCGTGATAGCCTGTTATGCTTCCTTGTGTGAGACACTATAACTGGTATAAGCTCAGTCAACTGATTATGATATCAACGCTGATATGGATCACTCAGCCTGTTTTCGGCAACCGAGATTAACAATGTGATTGTCCTGGATTAGCTACAGGTGTCCATGACTCGGTGTTTGAACACCGAAGGATGAGCTGATAGAGTGGACTTTGTCACGATGTTATCCACGGACCAGTACGAAGGAGTTGCAAGGAATATAGTGGACAGACAGTACGAAGAGTTCCCGTTCTCCATCCGTCCCGTCCCGTCTCGTTTCATCAACCCATCCATGAATTTACTAGCTTTCAGGCCTCAACTCTTAGTTAGCCTTGATCGTCGGTCAACTCAACCAGTTTTGAAGCCACCAGCAAAGGCAAAAGCAATTCTCAACTGCCAGATTTGTATATGCGCCATTTTATTCCGACAATCTGTGGCAACCGTGGCGTGCAACCTCTTCACGATTGCTTCCGCAGAGAGTGAAAGGATTCGATCCAATCCAGAGTCGTTCTGAGGGTGTAAAAGAGCCAACTTGGCTGGCTAACTAAGTCGACCGGGGTTGGTTGATTTGATGGGTTGCGGAGCCGTCAACTTAAACGCTAAAATCCACTGGACACGCAGCCCAGGCAACTTGCCGTACCTTCAGGGCTGCTGCAATTACCCGCCGGGACGGTAACTACAGGGCAACTCCACTGATGGAGGGGACCATCTCAGGAACTGGAAGCTGGTAAACTTCCATCTTTGCTAGGGCACCTTGTAACCCAAACCTTGCATCCACGAGCCCAGCGTTTACCTTAGCTTGCAGTGGCTGCAGGGGAGAAGGCGACTTTTTTTCTGGTTCACTGAATCACACTCACACGGACGGAGAGACCTCATCTTAAATACTGTAGTAACCTAACCTCTAAGGAGAGGCAAGGCAGGTAATCAGTCACGTTTTGATGCTCAGGTCTCTTTAACATCCATGACCATTTAACTCCCTGAGCCGAAATTCTCCGACTTGTTTTTCTCAACACTTTGTCTTTACAATTCCTACATTTTTCTAACCTTCAACTGCTTACTTGAGAGCCCATCAGCCCAAGTTTAAAATCTTCAAGTAAGTCTACTACTACTAGCTTGCACCGGGTTCGAGCTCCTAAATCGGATCACCCATAAGTTATCTCCCCTCATCGGGTTGCCTAACAAGTCAAGCCTCTGATAAATCTTGTACAGAATTTCTACACCAGCGTTGACCGGTATTTCACTGATCAATTCAAATATCCATTGCGGTTGGATACATGGTCTCCAATCCTGCAGATGCTTATATGATAAGGAAGCATTGTACACTGAGACACAACTTACTCTCTTGGAACCACTTAAACTCAAGACTCTCGACATAAGCTCTTCCAATCAACAAGATATTCTCAACATGACAGCTTCAGGAACAGTGGCCCTCTTCTCACCAGGGCAGCATGGGCACCTGATACCCTATCTTGCAGCCATTCATGCCTCCTGTATCACTCACGACCGAACTATCGCAGAATTCCTCCCGCCCCTATCTCACGAGAAACTTCTTGCTTGGTGGAAAGAGCGAATTGCAGAGGTGGCAGACGGAAAACGGCTCATATTCATTCTCCTGAACGACTGCGAACCCGGAACTCGGCCGAACGGTTCCGATGTGGTGGGCGTTGTCATGCTAAGTATGCCCTCTTCAGAAACTGGCCCATTCCGCGGTGTCGTTGAAAAGCTTCTCGTCCATAAAGCTTTTCGCGGTCGAGGTGGTGCCAGAACTTTGATTTCTGCCCTCGAAGCTGAAGCGACCAAGCGTGGTCGAACTATTCTGGTAAGTTCAATGTCCATCGTAACTATACTAACGTTAGCTCTTCGGCATGTAAGTCCCGGTAGCTAACAACTGCTTAGCTTCTCGACACAGAGACCGGAAGCCCAGCAGAAGAGGTGTATAAAAAGCTTGGTTATGTCGAGCTTGGCCAGATCCCAAAATATGGTCTAAGTCCAAATGGAGAACTCAAGGGCGGTACCTTCTTTTGGAAACATCTAACGTTGCAGTCCTGAGGAGCTATCATGGAGGGGTCAAGTGTATCGAGCTCCTGTCATTGACAAGGATCGACTATTCAAAAGTGCTGTAGAAAATTCCCTTCATTGGAGGAAAACGAGGCGACTCGATATTGCTGTTCTTATCATGGACTATGGCTGGCGGGGTGCTTCGGTTTGTTTTCTAGATATCCATCCAAAATATGAACATTTCACGACAAAATTGGCATTGTACATGCCTGTATAATTGGAAAAATTTCATACAAAAAAGAAACCGCTTTGATTGCTTTCCACACTACACGGTAGATCCACGATACTATTACAACTCCCAAAAAAACGCCATCACCCAAGGTCACTTTTAGATGCCATCTACTCATCGTCATCGAGCTCTTCAACTCTTGGGGCCTCGTAGTGCCGTTGCTGCACATCGCCAGTCTTGACCTGAGTATCCGTACCAGTTGTAGTCGCACTCGTGTTAACTTGACCAGTAGCGGCTGCGAAGGCGGGGTTGGGGGTGGTTGCAGGGGCAGCAGACTTCTTCTTTTTCTTCTTCTTCTCGGTCTGTATGCATGTTAGTAATTTGTTTCATTCTCTCGTAGCATAGTCAACTGACCTCGTGCCAAGCCCAAACGGGTCTGAAACTGTCCATGAAAGAAACGTCCTCCCACAAGTTGGGGAATAGCCATAGGCCAGGTGGCGTAGTGAAGTAGGTGATACAGAACAGGATAACACGAAAGATGGCCATCAAAAAGAACAGTCCGAGCAGACCAAGGAGTCCCCAACTGAGGTAGTAGACACCCTGGCGCAACACCAGAGGCCACAGAGGGTACAAGACGATAGCGAAGATAGCAAGGAGTGCAAGACCAGCGTAGATCTTGCGCTTGAGCTGGCTACCTTCCCACAGCCAGCAGTAGTACATATCGTCCTTTGCCTCTTGTTGCTGCTCAATCTTGACAGTCCACTGTCCTTTAACACGTTTGGGCTTCTTTCCGTTAGGGCCTGCCTGTGGCTCGACCTTGGAAACTCGGAGGGCAAGCATGCTCAGGGGTAGCAACTTGAAGGTGTTCTCGAGAGAAGCTCGGTCGGTGATTTCTGGGAGAAGAGGGTTCTTCTTGCGGGCTTTCTCATATGCGGGGGACTGAAGAGCTCGGAGGGCTCTCTTGACTAGATTGTGTCAGCTTCTGGCGTGGAAGATATTGGTGCCATGTGGCCTACCTCGAAACATGTCCTTTCGCTCGCCGTTCAGAATCACAGTTCTGGGCTTGAGATCCTGGCCTCGGAGGAACGAGGCAAGAGCAATAGCCTTGGGGTTGGGGGGCCCCGGCGTAATAGGCTGGGCGCGACCCTGCTGGGGAGGTTGACCGTGATCGTGAGAATGGCCGTTGTGATCGTGGTCGTGATCATGACCTTGCTGTTGCTGTTGTGCGCGCATTCTCATTTGCTCTTGCGCTTGTCTCTTGATATGCTCGATAAATTCAGGGACAGTCATGCCGTTCTTCTCAGCATCAATGGCGAGTTGGCGCTGCATTGCCTGGATCTGCTCGGGTGTAGGTCGCTGCCCAGGTTGCGGCATGGGAATCTGCCCAGGCTGGGGGCCTGGCTGGGGAGGTTGCTCAGACATATTTTACTGCAAAAGTCAATGTAAAAAAGAGTGTAGAGAAAAAGTTTATTGGGTTAAAGAATTGGATGAGAGAGACAGAAGCGCACGAAGGCGAAGTAAAAGATGTGGACTTGACAGGTTTAAGAAAGAGTGAAGATGGTGTTGCTGCCACTTGGACCATGCCGTGCCAATCATGTCATAGCTCGCCCAGAGACAACGGTGTTCACTTCCTTCCATCACTGAGCTCCAGAATTTCCGGGGCGGATTGTTGATTGCCCGACCTCCGGCATATCTCCACGTGACAACTAAGCCAGTGTGAGATTGAGGTGTGAATGAGCCTTGAAGCTGTAAATCATTAGAACTGCTTTGTTTGAGAGCTTCCAGCCAGCATCATGGGTGATCGATTAACACAATTGCAAGATGCTGTAGATCAGGTGCGACCAGAGTCTATCTCATAAATATCTTCCGCTAATAAATTCTACAGCTGGCCACACAGTTCGTTGCATGCCTTCACTATGTCAACAAGCGACATGACCTTGAAACACTTGGCCCTAATGACAAGGTTCGCGAAGTGAAAGATGCTCCAAAAGAAGGCATGTCCAAACTCATAACGCATTTGAAGGGAAACATGCTAACTTTCCTCAGTTGATTCACTTCCTCCAGATGAGTTTCGAGCGGGTATGGTAGAGTTGTCACAGGATCTTATTGTCAAAGAGCAGCAAATCGAGGTCCTCATCTCATCTCTCCCCGGCTTAGACAACAGTGAGATGGATCAGGAGAGATACATCAAAGAGCTGGAGGAGGATTTGAAGATTGCTGAAGCCCAACGCCAAGAAGCAATCAAGGAGAAAGATCAGATTTTGTCTGAGCTTGACAGTGTTATTCGCAGCATACGACGACCATAATTACGGGTTCGGTCTGTTTTTGACACGTTTATTGATGCGTAGCGAGGAGTTCAGGGTACGAATAACCAAATGGAAGGCTGACAGCCCATGCAAACGAGCATTTTATTATTTTTGTTGAAAAACCATAATACAAAGGTATCTCAGCCTAGTGAGCGCCTTGAACGCCACCGTCTAAAAATTCTATCATATGCCCCATAATCCCCTCTATTTCGTAACCAACCTCAAATGTCATAATCTATGCCTTGTTTGAAGTAGATTTGAAGAACTGCGGGTAGACATTCCGTAGCTCTCGCAGATGCTGGATTTGGTATTGCGAAGCAGGGGTTTTGGGAGCTGGTACTCCCTCCTCAACGAGATGAGCTGCTGTCCAACCAAATTTCTTGGCTTCTGTGCAGTTCAAGGCAGAATCATCTAGAAGGGGTTAGATGGATTTATGGGTAATAGCGTGAGGGAACTTACCAACAAAGTAACAGTCCTCCACACGCTCGACGCCTGCCTCGCGCATGGCCTTCTCGTACATGCGGGGATCTGGCTTGCAGAGTAATGGTTGTTCCGCATAGTTGCAGTATGTGAGACCATCGAAGATGTCCTCGATGCCCAAGAGGCGAACAACTCTCTTCCCGTGGTTCACATAGGCGTTGGTGAAAAGCCACACAGTAACCTTGGACTTGTCGATATCCTCTAGGAGTTCGCGTAGCTCAGGGTTGGGCTTGATGATTCCTTCGAGGGGTAAAGCATCGTCCACTTTGGCGTTATAATCCAGAGGATCGATTTGGTGATGGCGCACCAACCCCTCAATGGCGAGGCCGTAGTTGGTGTAATACTCTTTGTGCAGTTTCACTGCCTCATCCCAAGGAATCTCCAGGTGTTTAGAGAAGTACTCATCGATGAGTTTGGCCATTATGTCATGGACTTTTGCGCCTTCATTCACTGTTAGTTTTAAGTAATCATAAACGCTAATTTCAGTCTTAGCTTACTCCGCGGATAGAGGCAGTTGTCAATATCGCTGTCGCACAGTTAGCTCAAAGCCTATAAGAGGTGAATTTTCGAAAAGACTAACAAGAATAGGACCGGCTTTCCCGGGTTCATGTCCTGAGTACTGCCCATATTGAATTTGGTATGAGTCTGAATATTGAGGCTGGGGTTGTGGTTGGCAAGGTGAGGATAGCGAGGTGTAAGATTTGAGTTGAGCAATAAAGAGGAGGCAACTAAAGGTTTTGAGAATCGCTTCAATGATGATATTGCGGTGACACGTGGTCGTAATTGGTACATTGAATGGCTATGAGGAGGAGAGAGACAGTTTAAATAGAATTTTATAGGGAATGGCGATCTGGGCTAAAAACGCAAGGCTAGTAAGTAATCAATCGCTTCTTTGGATCAACTCTGCAGTATCCGTAGGTCATCGTCGGTATCCGTCCGTTGGTGCGCTACGTTTCACCCAATGACTCTTGCGGTGTGGCTGAATAATGAGCAAAGTTCGGCGCGGATCGTCTTCCGGTCTCCGATCGCGGGACTGTCATTCTGTCACAAGTTGCTTTTGGTAACATATGAGTTGTTGTTGAGCAAACATTCGAGGAATGTCATGGAAGACAACCCCTTTGTTTGATTGAATCTCCATTTAAAAACACGTGTGAATAGGTCATAGGACTTCGACTCCTAGATCATCATGGCATAAAGCTTCATGGGCTTAAAGGAGGCTGTCGAGCCACGCGTAATACTATAGTCGTTTACATGATCCATGCTTACAGGGAGTTCATCATGAGCCTCATGGTTCGGACACTAAATGATAGGACAAGACGACAAATCCAGGGCCTTTAGACTAGTCGAACTTTCTAAAAGCATGGATATTAGTCTTTGTTATCTTCAAGGATCGAATTTGTATTACCACAAGTGTCGTGTTCTTGATATTGAGGCTCAATGGACAGTCCGTGTAAGAGCTATGACACTAACACATGACATTCAACCCAATGCCGTCTAAGTCAAAGTTGTAATAGGCTTAATGAAACAATTCCAGATGATTATTTAGTTGCAGAGCGAATACAAAAGAAATTTCAATTGTTGATAATTAATTTGGTTTCATGCTATTATTTTCATCTGATCAGCAGTTCACCAGTTAAGGTATGGATCTCAAGACCCTGTAGTGGAAGAATTCTGCCGCTTACACCGCCTAAATTGTTTGCCTTTCGCGTCCACCCGAGTCGAGGCGCCAGTGGCTCTAAAAACCACTCCATTACTTGCACAGACCTCCAACATCAAAGCTTCCATTTCTTGAACAACAGCCAAAACAGCGCATTTACATTTTGATCAGTAGTATCTCTTTGGTCCGCGTCATATCGCGTCAAGAGTGGCGTTGTCGGTCGGGCTTATTACCCAACACTTTCGTTGAGCTAACTTGGACTTGGTCCTATTGCTTGCTTGCTCCCTTTTTTATTTTAATCTGGTGTCACCTGGTGACGCGACGTGTACATTTCACTCGCCGCCATCATGGCACAAGAGATTGCTGTTCAGGGACCTCTTGCTAGTAGGAATGAGCTTGCTGGTCTTACTGAGAAGGAGCGTCATCAGATCGAGCAGTATGAGAAGATTGTACGCTTCTCAACAACTGTTCTCTCTGGTAAACATCCGGCTATCAAGGTCCCCTCTAACTTTATCCCTTCCGCACAAACTTCCATCCGTCCGATAGATATTTCCACGCAAGATGGAACGCCGTGTCATCAGGCAGACGCTCAACGGCAAACCATCGCGAACGAAAAGCAAGCAGATGTGTCTGCTACCAACAACAGCAAGCCATACGGGACAGGATCTACTGAGATCAACCCCATCTTCCTAGAGAAATCTGAGGATTTGGTCAAAGCAGAGTTGAAGTTGCAGAGACAGAGGCTGGAACGTGCTTTGAGAGACGAAGTTGATCAGAGACGAGTAACTGCTAAGAGCGTGGCGCAAGGGGAGCCTATCGTCGAATTCGATCTTAACGAGGTCTTGACGAAAGCCTTGACGCTTGTGGAAAGCAATGCTGATCCCGACACTACTGTTGCTGATGCTACTAACATTGACAATGCAAGTGATTCCTTCGATGACAACACTTTCTACTCGTCGCAGCACAACACTCCATCGTCCGTTTTGACTTCCCGAGTCCGTAACGAGTCCGAAGAGGCACAAGTACCCGTCGCGGAGTCGCAACCAAAGATAAATAGCCAAAACGCTCCTATTTCGCGACAACGTCTGATTGGTTTTGAGCAAGTCCCTCCGGAACCGTACGCACCGAGCCACACTAGACCTCAAGAAGCCTACGCAAATCCAGACCCTTTTGTCGGTTCGTTGAGCGTTAACAGCACTTCACGACCTGTTCAGGTCCCTGGCCTTGCTACTTATAATGCAGACAAGACAGCACCTAGACAGGATAGAAGCGCCAGACAAAGTCCCAGTAATGGGGAGAGCGATAGGCGTAGAGTTGATTACGGACCAGCCTCTCGACAGCCTCCCCGTGAACACTATATTGACAGCCGTCCCCCTTCTCCTCTGATCAGAGCACATGAGAGATCGCCTCAGAATGCGCAGACTTCGGCATTAATGAATACTAGGCCACGACCTCAGGCTGCCGAAGCGACGTCGACTTCGTCCACTGGTACTCCCGCTCAAGTTGCTGCTCTCAGGAACGAGCCAGTCGCTGTCACTAGTCCTGAAAGCTCGCCTCAAGGCGGTGCATCGGATAGGCGGAAAGCAAAGAAGAAGAAGAGAAAGGCTGACAGGCAAGCGCCCGAGACTGAACCAACGCCTTATATCAAGGCTGAACCTAGATCTCCTTCCCCTATGAATGCCCCTTCTTATATTCGTCCCAATAAACGTCAAAGGTACGCTCAGCAACAACCAGATGAACCTGTCTACGAAGGAGTTCGTTTCGAGCCTCACCCTGGCCTCTATCCTCCAGAACCTGTGCCTGTGCATAACCGTCAAGAGCGAGATGATCGAGTGCCGATAGGCTATGACACAGTAGGCTTTTCATCACAACGTGCAGCGAGCACCACTGTTCCTGGAACTGCTGTCTATAGGAGAGAATACGCCGATGATCGATACGTTTCCGGTGGACCGTATCCTATTGAACAGCCCCCACATGTTCCCCCTCCTCACCAGAGGCTGTCGATGGGGGGAACAGCAAGCTCCCAAGTTCGACCTAACGACGGTTATCCGCGCCCATCGTGGCCCTATGCGGGAGCGCATGAAGCGTCACCTACAGGCTTAAGAACAGAAGGCGATGTGTTTCTGGCACCTCAAAGGCCGCCGCCAACTCGAATTATCGTAGATGCTTATGGACGTGAGTATATTGAGCCACCACGTTCGACGATCATCCGGCACTCCGCAGCTCCTCCCGCTCGATCCGGCGAACCCGAGGTCTTTTATGAACGAGCTCCGGTTCGGAGGCCACAGGCGATGGAGGCGTACGAAGAAGGAGGGGCAGTCTACAGGAGACGTTCACCATCGTATATGCCTAGGCGGGTTGTTACACAACCGGAGTACGTATCGCAGGATTACAGGGACCATAGGCCACGTGAGCATTCAACACGGCCAATAGGTCCCTCAGGGGAATTCGTTGAGGTGATGGCACCTCCAGAACGAAGACGTATGGAAGACGGGACGAGAGATTATATTACAAGGCCGACCAGCGTGCGACCAGCAGAGGCTGTTCGGTATGAGGTCGCCCGGGACTACGGCCGAGTGCAGAGCGTGCGACCCGAGCCACCCGTACGTCAATATGCCACAAGCGTCCACCCGGAGAGCCGCCGTGAGGCTGTACAGCCTTACGCGCGGGAATACGGTACCATTGCTGCAGAGCCAGGCGTTGTGAGACAGGAGTACAACACGCGGCCGGTGGAGCGGTACTACAATCAACCGATGAGAGGTGGGGAGGAGATTGCTTTCATTGAGAGACCGCGAGGAGCTACACAGGAGATTGTTTACGCAGATGATGCGAGGAGGGAGGTTTATCGTTAAGCTAGGTCAAACCAAAGCGGTATTAAAATAGAAGCGGATCCAGTTGATATCAGACGGTATTACCAATATAATTTAATGACGTAAGAAGGCCATTCTTCCACCCAAGAAGTTGAATAACAACGTTTATCTCTTTAACTACTATCTTTGGACTCAATGCATAGGAATTATAATATCAAGAGGCCGTGGTTCAGAGAAGCGGATCGAGCACTCGTCTGTTCTCCGCAATAATAAACCCCAATTGGCCAAACATTGGTTTGCGTTTCTATGTTGACAATGAAAGTTCATCATGGCCTGCAAGAATCCGCCTGAGCACAACAGAACATAGCTCAACATAGTGAACCCCACCATAAGAGCTGGTTTGAAGAGAACGAGAAGCGAGAAAGTGCTACCAAACGTGTGAAATAAAAATCTATATCCGATATAAGCGCCGATTGTAACAAAATACGGCTGGTCATATGATAGACCGCTTGATCAATAAACAGGACTATATGGTATGGTTCGAAGGAATGAGGTGATAGGCAGGGGTCGTATAGATGTGACCATAGGCTCGTCCCAGGGGTTCATCAAACACCATGAAGATGCTGCTCCAAGTGGTATTAATCATGCTGTCGTGGCAGTCTCTCAAGACTCTGCAGAGTTCGCGGACATCTGAGAGGTCGAGTCCCAATTCCTGACCAGTCGGAATATGCAAGGACCCTGAAAGGTCAGTGCAAATGTCACGAGCCTAAGGTACGAATATGAACGTTTGAGACATGGCTGGTGAGTCTGACTATCAGCTCTCACATGTCCTGTCGAGTCAGTTCACAAAAAAAACATATTGGGCTTCGCTTATCAACTGCTACTCAAAGAGGACATTCAGCTAGCCCAACTGCTGAACCATTGGCGGATGTGGTTAGTTAGTCACAGAATATGTAGGTTACTGATATCATGGCTATAAGCTTCAAGGTTGACGGGTGAAAAGAGTGGCGTGGCTCGTGATGGCCATGCATTCGACATAAGCCTCTGGAATTCGAGGAGGCAAGTCAGTGAAGCAATCAACAAAGGGTGCTAGGACACGCATATGCGCGTCTGCCCAGCGATCCAGAATTGTTGCGCCACATACAAACGGACCCCAAGAATGCCAGCTCCCTTGATAAATGCAGGAGTTCGCGATGTTGCAGTACAGAAGTCGAGACTGTAGATCCTTGTGTCTTTTAGTCTGTGTGCACATTGCCATTCTGCATTCTGCAATGCCGGCCAAATAAGGTCCCTGAAAGTCTGATATATTCAATGACGAGTTGCTAGTGGCGGAGCCGGTGCCGGACTCTTGGTGAGAGGCCGGCTTGCATGGGTCAGTCCTCGAATCAGCTCCCTTGTTCGTCCTGGGACAAGTCACACAGACACCAGACGAGGACCTTGTCTTGTGTGGGGACGCCGTGTGATCGAAGCTTGGCCTAACATTAGCAACGAAGCCAAACACAGCTGATGATGGATGCGATGTGTGGTGTGTGTTGGTGTTTTCTCTGGTTACAATCTGTTGTGCTTATGCGGTGGACTGCCTGACCAAATGATCGTCTTGGATCTGGATACTATGATGCAAAAACATGGGCTTTAGCTGCCCTTGACAGTAAACAGACTTGAGTGGTTGGTCATTGGCGGAGGTGACCCATCCTCATGCAGCTGTTGCCCTCTATCCAAGCTCTCTTCGTGTTAGTGTTCGAGACAGCGGTACTTGAGACAGCTTGTGGATTTGGTGATGTGTCGAGTATCCATACTTCAGGTCTTGACTGAGTTTCGCTCCATGGACGACCCGGAGGCTTTGCTATGCTTTGCCGAAGCCCTTGAACATCCCACTAAAGTGTTTGGAACGCAACCGGTTCAGCGTAGCGTTCCGCGGGAGGAGACTGCCTATACCTGTTGGAGTGACCACGATGATACTGTGGTCTGCAGGAGGAGGCTCCTAGCCTGGGCTGATGGTCTCCACTACCCAGAAAACATCCATGCCCTAAGACGCTGTTATTCGAAGGCGATCGAACCGAGGAGCTGAGGGTTGGCAATGGCTGAGTTTTGATGTTGGTTCAGCAAATCGTCATTGTGAAGAATGAGCCGTATGATGCTTCGAGTTATACTTCTCAGGTGAGAACGGTCGTTGGGGTTCGCAACTTTGACGATCTGCGCAATTGAAACTTCTCTTGGTTCCAGGGCAGTCAGGGATCATCGATGGTTTAGTGGTTCAGTGTTCACTGTGGCTGTTCTTATCAAAACCCTCGACCATGATTAGAGTGACCACCCATTCCGAGGGGTTTTCGACGCAAAACCTTGTACCATGCGTGGGATGTTTGATATGCAGTTGTATTAGGGCTTCTCTTATTTGAATCCTGGTTTCATTTCAATTCTGATGTTTCGCGTTGTCATTTCTTCTCTTGTATCGTGAAAATTGAGTTCAGATTCCATCTCAGACAGACAGAGACAGGCCTTCAGGTTTAGTCCCAGCGTGCTAGGGCCCTCTTTTAAACCCCCCCCCCCAAGTTACTTCCCTGGCAAGTTACGGTAGGCGGACCAGGGCACTAAGCAGCTGTACCTGCCGCCTGGCTCGTCACCCACTTTGTCTTGTCTTGTACTCGAGTAGGTACGGACGGTATGGTACGGCACAGAAGGTAGGTACGTCTCTGCTGACTTGACTTGGCCTGACGTTCCTCGCTTTTTACGCCTGGCTCCGCTATACCTTAGTTATCCTCTCCCCTTCCACTTCCCTCACCTCACTTCACCTCAGTCAACCTCCACTCAACCTACCTAACCTAACCTCTCTCTCCCTCCCTCGTCAGACGTGGAAAGAGCTCACAAATACCACCATCTCTCTTTCTTTCCCCTTCCCCTACCCTTACCCCCTTCCCCCCATCCTCACGGCCCTTTCTTGACCTCAGCTTCTTCGATACCCATACAGTTTTCGCTTTCTCTTGATCAATCTCGCATCATCTTTGTATTCTCTTCTCTTTGGCTCTTCTCCACCCCCGGCGTCCTCTTCCGTTCAGCCTCCTCCACCTTGGCCGACCGTCGCCGCCCGCCCACGATTCGGACGACGACGACGATACCAACGACGCAACTTTCTCGATCCTCATCATGAATAAGTTGGCAAATATGCGTCACTGGTCGGAAAGAATGGCTCCCAATTTCGTAATGGGCCGTCCTAATATGCCCATGAATGCCCTCAACCATCCCAAGAACGCCGCTCAACCCGGTCAGCCCATGGCTTCCCCTCAAGCCGCCGATGCCACCATTCTCTACTCGTTCAACATCCCATTCGCTTCCGATCTTGCGGGCCCCGATACTGAGGACATTCTTCACGCGACCACTGACGCTGTCCTACGATGGACACACCCCGAGGACGCGCCGGACGACGTCCAGATTCACGAGCTGCCTGTCCATGTTCAGAACCTGAACAACCTCCACAGGATGTGCCAGGAAATTACCAACGGGCCGCTTCCTGTTGAGGCGTACGTCCTGTCGACAATGCTCAAGGGCGGAAAAGGCCAACAGGTTGCTACTGTTTGTCTCTCGGGCTCTCCAGAGCTGGTCCACAAGAGCCGAGAGACTATTTTGAATGATACCCCAATTTCTCTTGTATGTTCCTACACATATGCACCTGGGCTCTCCCGGTACAATTCAAAGCTCTAACATTTTTACAGCGTTGCACCACCATTGATATTGATGGTCAACTCGTCTGCGATCTCAATGCCGGAGTGCTCAAGAAGCCTGTTACTGATACCCTCGATTACATCTCCACCTTCTGTGGCGTAGATATCTTTCTTCTTGGCCCTAAATTGACCCCTGTTGTCGACGGTATGACTGGTGATGCTGAATTACGCATGGATCAGCGCTGGAGAGTTGCTATATACGGTGATATACTATCATCCGAGCACGCAAAGGCTCGTGTTCTGATCCACATTGATACTCTGGTACTGTTTCCTGCTTAGTTATACTTATCTGCTGTTCTAACACTTACGCAGCTTGGCCGAATTGTCGATGGTACCAAACTCGAGGCTTCCCTCCACCAGCTTGTCTGTGGCCGACATCGCAAAAACATCAAGCTCATTGAGTCTTCCACTGGAACTGCCATCTACTTCCCACCTCCGTTCTCGGCAATGTACCGCTACTGCCCTCCTAAAGCGACTCGCCGTGACCCCAACGATATTTTTATCACTGGTGAAACACCCCAAGCTATTGAATTAGCAAAGCAGAAACTTCACGAAACTGTCCAGCGCATCAGATTGTACGTTAAAGACGTAACAATTCCTGCTGCCAAGATCGACAGTATTCTGCTGGGTCGTCTAGATAAGGTCCGGAAGATTCTGGAGGCCAATGGCACCTTCATCATGTTCCCTCCCCTGGCTACTCAGCGTAACATGGTCCGAGTTCAAGGAAGCGAAGGTCTTCACGTTGAGCGAACTGTGCGAGAGATCATGTCCTTGGTAAGTAATGTCTGAAATCGAATAGACACCCTGCTAACTTTGGCACAGGCTGGTCAATTCTACAGTGCGGGATGGTTCATTCAGCCCGCTGATGCCAGGCATTTCCCTCACCCCAACGACATCAAGAGTTTGCTCGTTGATATCTGCGCCAACTCCGATGCCGATCTTTCCTTCGATAAACTGAGTTTCACCATCACTGGCTCTGATGACGCTGTCAAGACAGCTCTTCAAGTCATATCAGAGATGAAGTTCATTTCTCAATCTCAGTACCAGATCCGGGTCAAGATTGAGCTTGCCAATGAGCACAAGGAATTCGTCAGTGGCAAAAAGAACGGCAAAATCAACAAGATAATGGGACAGAGCAATGTGCAGATCATTTTCGATGGTTTCAACGAGTACAACTTCAACATCGATGTCATGGCAGCAACTTATGAGTCCATGAAGCAGGGCCTCACTCTTGTGGAGCAAGAAATGCCTGCATCTATTTCGTTCCATGTGCCGGATCAGTACCACAAACGCATCATCGGTATTGGTGGTCAGCACATCCAGCGCATCATGAAGAAGCACTCGGTCTTCGTCAAGTTCTCCAATGCTATGGATAGAGGTCGGGGTCACCGTTGCTACACTATCAGGTATAAGCTTGCTAACCTTGATACAGGCGGAATGGGTCGAGAAGACGACGATATCAAAGTTGACAATGTCATCTGCCGCACGCCAGCTCGAAACGCCCAGAATTTGGACGCTGTCAAGAACGAGATCTTGGAGATGGTCGATCGTGCCGTAAGTGTCACCTAATGCCACCGCTCGCTCAATGCTAATAGAATCTATAGGATTCTGAGTACACATCTCAGATTGTCAGCGTTGACCGCCTCTATCATCGTCAGCTTATTGCTAGACTTCCTGAGATCGATGACCTGGAGCAGAAGTACAACTGCAAGATCAACTTCCCCAGCACTGAGCAAGCCAGTGATGAGGTTACGGTTAACGGTCCACAGTGGCAGGTTCCTCACTGTGTCGATGAGTTTCTCGGCATGGTCCCAGATAAGCATGAGCTTGTCCTCGCCAGAACTCCTGAGCTGGTCAAGTTCCTCGAGTCTCCTGAATTTGCTCATGACCTCGTGCCCAAGCTGAAGAGCCAGCATGAGGTTGAACTCAGCGTCAGGCAGAACCCCGACGAGCTCACTGAGAACGGCGAGCCTACGGTCACTCTTCTTTGGGGGTTCACCCGCAACAACGCCGGTGGTCTCCGTGATGCTATGGACTTCATTCAGTCTCAATTCGCAACTTCCGGAGCTGAGATCAATGTTGTTAAGGGCGCTCTCCCTCGCCCTAAATCTGACTCGTTTGAAGATTCTCTGCAGTATTTCGACTCTAAGCTTCTACAGCACGCTCCTGCACCTGTCGCCACTGATTCTCCTATCAAGACTGGCTTTGGCGATGAAGTCGCTCGCGAGCGAAGCAGTATTCTCGACCGTCTCCGAAAGCCTGGCAGTATGACGTCAATTTCATCTTTCTTGGACCGCAGAAAGAACAGCTCTCATTCTGGCAACGGTAACTTTTTCAAGGGTTCAAGCAACGTCTCTAAGTCTTCGCTCATTTCGATCGAATCGACCCGCAGCTTCAACGCCGACCGAAACCCCTGGAACGATAGCGGCGTCAACCTCCCTGACGACGACAATCCTTGGGCTCCTCGAACCTTCGGCACTCACATGGACAACAAATTGTCCATTCCTCAACCTGGCGATGTCACACCTCGCCACAGCACCCGCGCGTCCGGCGACAGCGGGCGCCCTTCCACTTCTCATTCTATGAATTCAGGATACCCCGCCCCTATTGGGCCTTTCCGTTAGATTCCCCCGTGTTAGAACCTCTACATGCAAATACCCCGGCTGGATATACCCTGGCGTAAAAATACCCTGGAACGTCGACTTGTGCATCGGTCGGTTTACGTCTTGCCATGTTTGTTTTACCTGATTTGCGTTTGAGTGCTTTCCTGTTTTTTACTTGCTGTTACTTTTTGCTTTTTCCTTGGAATCGGGGGTTCTCTTTTGATGACTTGACGTCCACTCCTTATACCCAGTCATGTAACGAAAAGCTGAGACCAAAAAAACGAAGAATACCCCTGGTTGCCGGTTGGGATGAAATTTTGGGACATGATGGATGTTTGGCGAGAAAGATACCACTGTCAACGAAAACAATATCAAAAGTCTGTCTTCAGACTTATACACGGAGTCAAAGTTGGGTTTGTTTTGGAAGTCATGTGGTTGGCATGAGCTTTCATGCCGTGGAACTAGATGGCACATGAATCACACGCTGTGCCTGGAAGCCTTTCAGAATCGAGGAGGCACAGAGACAAGCATTTCCAGCATGTGGTCATGAAAAGTTGAGAGCATTGCTACTGCCTAGGCAAACCGAGATTGAGAAATGACAATGCAATGATACCTGCGGTTCGGCCGCGATTGCTCGATACACGAATTGTGCTGCATCATGTTAGCCACTATGTGAAGTCTTTGAATGTACATATGATCGTATAAACATGATCCTATGAGCCAGAATAAGCACCGTTGCGCATGTAAAGTAAACTGTTTTAGTCTGATACCCAAGCAGTATATACCTCAGACCAGACAGAGCATTTGTTATCGGTAGCAGGGATTTGTTCATACGTATTTCTCAACCCTGACAACTTATGTAGGTATTCTTTCTTGTATCTTTCCTCTTTGACTCCAAGTCACTCGGTTCAGTGAGTTCTCTGAGAGTTGCCCAGGAAGAAAAGTGAATTGTAAGCTCTTGTTGTCTGCCATGCAGTCTTCCAAGCTTGTTAATCAGATATCCGGTTAATCATCCCAAATGGCTGCCTTTGCCTTCTCAACATCAGCCTGTCGTTTCTTTGCCTCCTCCTTCTCCTGCTCCCTTCTCTTCTTCTCCTGCTCACGAACACTCCTCTGGTACGCCCTTTGCTCCTCCGTCTGCTTCGGTGCCTTAAGGCCTAGTCCAGCAGCAATCATACGACGAGCCACGGCATCCGTCTTCTCAGGGCGTTTATCCGGGTCTGCTCCGGCGCGAGGGCCGGGACTTCCTGAAGGTGACTCCCATGGTAAGCCACCGACGGGTGACATGGGCGTTGGGGGAGGCGGTGCAGGTGTCGCGGTGGGAGTTGGCTTGTTTGACTCTGACTCGACTTCCGGCTCTGCATTAGAGTCGGAGTCGGAGTCCTCCCATGAGTCTGCGACGACCTTCTTGGTCTTCTTCTTGGGTGCTGGCTTCTTGGACAACACTGAAGGCTCGTCCTTTGTGTCGATTGACAGGTTCTTGAGGGAGCTTGAAACGTCTAGATCTTGTGACATGGCTGAGATCAATGCACTGAATATGTCTCAAGTGTGGAGAGGGGAAGCTTGTCAAGGGTTGAGAGCAGAGAATATGGTTTCCACTGAAGATGATTGTATGATATGGAATAGATAAAGGCTCGAAGACCTTCAGGCTTCGAGTCAAGAACAAAGAAATGCAGTTGGAGAAGGAAGCTTGTTAGTCGTTGACAAGCTTGGTTGCGGAGAAGTATAGGGTAATCGCAACTGTCGATCATCAACTTGCAAGTCCGCTCATGACTTACAGTAGGAGTTGTGTTAGTAGGTATGTTTGAAAAATGACTTGATGTTTATTCTGATACCAATTAGGAAGCTAATTACGTCCAATTGGATACTGGAGACATAAGAAGCAAGCAGGTCATGATACTTGGATCTATTGCAAGGTTTGCCTTTATTTTCTGGGGTACAGCGCAACATGCCTAGTCGAAGCTGTAGGTTACTAAGTATAAGCAGATATACAGTAGCAAAGCTTTGTCGACATGCCCAATAGTATTTCCTTGATATTATAAATAGCATAAAGCTCTGAGTATAACATAATTGAACCGAGTAATGAGTGTTTTTACTATATCTCCTAGTTTATTGACTTTCTTACCAGTTGCCTATCTATGACAGCATGATCTGATAGTGACAGAGATGACAGGTCATGAGGATCAAACTGATACCAAATTGATTAAATGAGAACAACTAGCTAGATATCTTGACCAAATCACAAGAATCAGAGAGGCCTATAGAAGTTGAGAAGGCTTCGGTTGAGGCACGCGAGCAACGGTAGTTGTATCGCAATCTGATAACGGCCGGCGCAACAGCCGATAGCGGGGTCTAATTGGTCAGTGGCTGACTAAACTAGCGCGGAACGTCTTGGAATCGAAATTTTGGATGATGTAGTAAAGTTCGAGTTCGCGATTATTAAGTCGCCTCCACCAAAACCAACCAAAACCAAAAGCGAGGGTCAAGCCAAGCGGTGATGCGGACAATTGCGGCCTGCTGCTAGTCTAGTTACATTATCCTTGTCAACTGCTTATGATAGACCATTTCGTCTCCTTTTTACACTTCATTCTTCTTCTTTAATTCTTCATTGTATCAACTAGTCGACTCTAGTCTACCCTAGTCTACAGCTGCCCATCGCGGGGAGCTTCTACTTCTCGTCTCTCAACCCCTCGGATCCTAGCTCTAGCTCCGTGTTCGCTACAATCGAATCGCATCGCATCACCAATCATGATTCCCCGTTCACGCCTCTCAGGGCGCCTCATTCTTGAGCGCTCTCTCGTCCACGCATCACGAGTATCTTCCGAAGCAACCGCTGCACGATGGGCTTCTGCTCCCGCCTGCCGCAACCATCACATCTGCGGTCGTCGGCTTCCCGCCATTCAACCGCGGTTAGTCGCCGCTGCCTTTTCCACATCTGCCCGAGTCACCAAAGAGAAGGACAGCAACGACAAGGGCTTCTTCGAGTCTGCGATAGAGCCATTGACGGAGCCCTTATCCGACGAGGAGGCTAAGGCGAATATCGAGAACAAGCGCAGGGAAGCCGATAGCCCATTACTGGCCGAGTCGAGGAATCCAGGCCCCGATTCACCTGGCTCTGGAAAGAACGATAATGCTGGTCAATCGAATGATGGGAAGGCGGGAAGTGCTGCTGGAGGTGCCGGTTCGGGATCCGGAGGCGACAACTCCGGTGGTGATGGAGGTCGTCGCGGTAGAAAGCCTTCTGCTGAGAAGGCTCTTCAGAAGCCTGTTGTTCCCGAAGTCTACCCTCAAGTCCTAGCGATCCCGATTGCTCGACGCCCACTCTTCCCTGGCTTCTACAAGGCTATTACCATTAAGGACCCCGAGGTGGCGAATGCAATCACTGAGTCGATTAAGCGTGGTCAACCATACGTTGGTGCATTCTTGTTCAAGGACGAGAACGAGGATGAGGATGTGATCAGGAACCCCGAGGACGTCTACGATGTTGGTGTCTTTGCCCAAATCACAAGCGCTTTCCCTATTCACGGCCAAGAAGGTGCCTTGACTGCCATCCTCTACCCTCATCGCCGTATCAAGTTATCCAGCCTACTACCACCTGGTGGCCAAGATACTACCAAGAAGACCGATGCTAAGGCCGAGCCCACACCTGAACCGATTCCCCAGAAGCCCGCAGAGGAGGAGACTACTCCTGAGAAGAAGGGAGATGTCGTTGCCAGCTTCGAAGAGAGCGCTGTGGAGAAGAAGCCTGACCAGACAGCCGAAAAGTACGAGCCAACATCATTCCTCAAGAGATACCCCGTCAGTCTGGTCAACGTCGAGAACCTTGTCGATGAGCCATACGACCCCAAGAGCCCTGTCATTCGCGCCGTCACCAACGAAATTGTCAACGTTTTCAAGGAAGTCGCCACAATGAACAATCTCTTCCGAGACCAGATCTCCACTTTCTCTATGAGTCAATCAACCGGAAATGTTACATCAGAGCCCGCTAAGCTCGCTGACTTTGCCGCTGCCGTATCTTCAGGCGAGCAAAAGGAGCTGCAAGAGGTGCTTGGTTGCCTTAACGTCGAGGAGAGGATGCAGAAGGCTCTTGTGGTGCTGAAGAAGGAGCTCATGAATGCTCAACTACAGTCCAAGATCAGCAAGGACGTCGAAAATAAGATTAGTAAGAGACAGCGCGAGTACTGGCTTATGGAGCAGATGAAGGGCATCCGCCGTGAGCTTGGCCTTGAATCCGATGGAAAGGACAAGCTGGTTGAGAAGTTCAAGGAGAAGGCCAACAGCCTTGCCATGCCTGAGGCAGTTCGCAAGGTCTTCGATGAGGAGCTTAACAAGCTTGCTCATCTTGAGACAGCTGCTTCCGAGTTTAACGTCACAAGGAACTACCTGGACTGGCTCACCCAGATTCCCTGGGGCAGGAGGAGTGCCGAGAACTTTGGCATCCCTAATGCAGTCAAGATTCTGGACGAGGACCACCACGGTCTCAAGGACGTCAAGGACCGCATTCTGGAGTTCATCGCTGTTGGTAAGCTTCGAGGCACTGTCGAGGGCAAGATTCTCTGCTTCGTCGGACCTCCTGGTGTGGGTAAGACAAGTATTGGAAAGTCGATTGCCCGAGCTCTTAACCGTGAGTACTACCGATTCAGTGTCGGTGGTCTCACAGATGTTGCTGAGATCAAGGGTCACCGAAGAACCTATGTTGGTGCCCTTCCTGGTCGTATGATCCAGGCGCTGAAGAAGTGTCAAACTGAGAACCCTCTCATCCTCATCGATGAGATTGACAAAATTGGCCGAGGTTACCAGGGCGATCCCTCTTCTGCTCTGCTGGAATTGCTCGACCCTGAGCAGAATAGCTCTTTCTTGGATCACTACATGGACGTGCCTGTAGATCTGTCCAAGGTCTTGTTCGTGTGCACTGCCAACATGACTGATACTATTCCTCGACCCCTGCTCGACCGCATGGAGCTCATCACACTCTCTGGTTACGTTGCCGACGAGAAGATGGCCATTGCCCAACGATATCTTGCACCCGCTGCCAAGGAGACTGCTGGACTTCAGAACGCTGATGTCAACTTGAGCGAGGAGGCAATTGAGGAGCTCATCAAGTCATACTGCCGTGAGTCTGGTGTGCGAAACCTCAAGAAGCAGATCGAGAAGGTCTACCGAAAGTCCGCCCTCAAGATCGTTCAGGAGCTCGGTGAGGAAGTTTTGCCTGAAGAGGAGGCCCTCACCGAGGAGGGTAAGTCTGCTCTTGAGGAGGCTGAGAAGAAGAGCAAAACCGAGGAGGTTACCGAGGGTAAGGAGTCCACCTCTAACGAAACTGGCGCGACCACGGAGAAACCCCGCAAGCCACTCAACGTCCCTGACTCTGTCCATGTTGTTATCGGCAAGGACAATCTCACTGACTACGTTGGACCTCCTGTCTTCACCTCTGACCGTCTCTACGAGGTCAACCCTCCTGGTGTTTCCATGGGCCTCGCCTGGACGCAACTCGGCGGTGCTGCCATGTACATCGAATCTATCCTCCAGGCTCCCCTCCGACCATCTACACGGCCTCACCTTGAGATCACCGGTAACCTCAAGAACGTCATGAAGGAATCTACTACCATCGCCTACTCTTTCGCCAAGTCTTTCATGGTTAAGCAATTCCCTGACAACCACTTCTTCGACAAGGCAAAGATGCATCTGCACGTTCCAGATGGTGCCGTCTCCAAGGATGGTCCTTCAGCTGGTATCACAATGGCTACTTCACTCCTTTCTCTTGCTCTCGATGCCCCCGTTGATCCTACAGTTGCCATGACTGGTGAGATCACACTCACTGGAAAGGTACTACGCATTGGTGGTCTTCGTGAGAAGACTGTTGCTGCTCGACGAGCTGGCTGCAAGACCATCATCTTCCCCAAGGACAACATGTCTGACTGGCTAGAGCTACCTGAGGTATGTTTCCCCATCTTATCCGGTATTTAATTTTCGGTTACTAACGAGTACTTCTAGAACATCAAGGAGGGTCTTGAAGGTCATGCTGTGGCCTGGTACCCTGAGGTCTTTGACCTTGTCTTCCCCAACATTGATAAGGAGAAGGCCAACACGTGCAAGATCTGCGAGTGGAAGGCTCAGCAGAAGAAGAACGACTCCGAGTCAGCTGAAGAGGAGGACTAAAATACCGAACGAGGCATTGATGCATTCTAGCCTTGCAACCATCATCTAGCACCAACCGAAAGAAGGTTGATGTTCATGAACGTTGCAGGGCATGATTTGAAGGGCGTTTGGGCATGGGCGAGAAATTTAGATGAACGATATAAAGACTCCTACTCTTGTTATTCCCAAAATGAGGAAATTGTACTATTAGAAGCATGCATTAGTGGTTTGTTTGGGGTGTCACAAGGCAGCGTGTAGTTGACGCCTTCGTGTATAATTGTATGTATAGGAAAGCGACGTCATTCTACTTCACTACCCAGCCCGGGCGTATGATGTTGTGATCGCAAGGTGCTGCCTGGGTTAGTGATACTGATCGTTATATCACAGGCATAATAAGAATCTGTTCATAAACTTGGTAAGTGTTTATGATTCCAGCCGCAATGCGTAATGGTAGGTGTGGAAGAACACTGCTTTGGTAGAGTTCGAGGCCTGCGATGTGGTGACAACCTTGAAGCATAGAGTATGCCAGGAGTTCTGGTAGGGCCTTTTGTCATAGGTCTGAAATTGTCTCTGGTCCAATGCATTGACAAGGTCCATGGTATCTTCAACCTCATTGACGCAGTAGGGTGTCCGGATATCGCCAGATGGTTCCCCAGAAAGCTGATCCCGGTTTGCACCTTAGCTAGGCCAAGGCTCTGAGAGATCTCATCTTAACCGTGGCGCGGGGTCTGTGGAGCCAGGCACGGGACGAGCCTAGCCGAGGGGAAGTTTGATAACGACAATGGATTGTAATCTAAAGTCGTATCTCGCCTTCTTGTCATATCGCACCTTTTGACACTATCTCACGAGATTGTTGAGTCCTGTAAAGCTTCATGTTAATCAACTAAGCGAGCTAAACACGCCGGTATAGCCATCGCATAAGAATTTGATTGACACCCAACCGAAGCCTATAAGACGTCTGGAAGCCCGTTCGTACATACGGGCTAGTGATGTGTTGCGGCCCCATCGCTTGCATGGCGAACCGACAACCTGTCAAGTGCAGGTAGCCTCACTTGAGCGTTGTTCTAACGGGCCGTTCTTGTGCTGCACTCATGCCTGACCCCACGCGAGGCTCTTATGGGATCTTGGCTGGTGGATCGGGCCTCAGACTCGGCTGCAGGACAGTTTCCTGTGAAGCTGAAAGCTCCTGAAGTACTTGTGTGACGTGACCAGTTCGAAAATTGAGACGAGAGGGAAGAAGACGAGCGAATTGAACCAACTAAGGTGTCGGCAAGCTTAGGTATTGCCTCATCGAGGGAGGTGCTTGAGGGTGTGCGCGAATTGGATAAAATTGAGCCCATCATAGTAAAGTCGCATTGGGCACTGGCACCCATTTGCTCCTGATTTGGAGATATTGAATATCATATCACCATTGGTGCGAGAAGACTGTGACGTTTGCTGGGGTCTGGTAAAAGATCAGAAGCGAATTTTGATACGACAATGGCATATGAATTGTCTAGTACCATGATGCATGCCATTACCAACTCCTCTAGATCCGAGCATTGCTTTCTATGCGTACGCCTCAGAGTTTGCATTTGCATTGGCATGTTGCTTAATGCATGGAGTCCAGTGCCTCAAGCTCGCTATTTTCCGAATATGCGACATAAGATCTTGGCACTTTGAGTGCCGGGGTACCACGAGCTAGCCATTGATTGAATTCGCCCTGCTCTGACAAAACTTCGAGAACCTCCCGAGGACACCGTGAAACCAGACAGCGAGTAGAAGGTTGAACAGGGCGGTCAGCCACGCTGAGATTACCTGGCTTAGACGGCGCCGTCGCTTGCGTATGCAGTTGGACTGGAGCCTACAGGACATCTAGATCATCCGTCTTATGGTTCGAGTCTTGAGGTCAGCAGCTCAGGATGACACGCACCTACATGAGTGATGAGTGTAATCTTCGGCAAGACACGCGTGCCTTGCCTGAGTGACTTCACAGTTTTGTTTTTTCAATGAATGGTGGCTTACTTGTGGGTTATTGTCAAGGATGTGACATATCCCATGGGTGAAGCTGTCATGATCTCTATTTTGAGTAGACCGCGCTGATTGCCGAGTGTTGGGGGAGACTGATGTCATTAGGTGAGACAATGATTCTTTCTGGTGATTCTGTGAGAATGGAAGTTGGTGTTTTGATATTAATGATGCTTCTGATACGCCTGCCTACAGTGCCATTGTGCCTACCCTGCTTCGTTTTGGGAAGTTGCCTATCTGCAGAGTATCGGGGTTTCCTATTCGTGAATTCATGCTGGTACCTTCCATTGACTGAACTTGGGTCTTTCCTCTCTCCCAACTCCTTTTCTTTCTAGCAAGGGAAGGTTTCAAAGAGCACTTGCCTGTTCCTTTCCATGTCAGTCATGTTCTCGTGATACAGAATTGTGATGCTAAATCACACCAACTCAAAGAACCATGCACTCTTACACCTTCACATCCATCACCAAAAGAAAACGACGCCGGCTATTTTCGATATCCGTTCGCAGCTCTTTATGCCTGACCAGAATCTTTCTCCGTGCCTAATGATGCATCACCGCCTTCCCCTGCGCTCAAAGAGACGCAAACTCGTGTTTAGCGTAGACAGAATGGGACGAGACAAGGGCGTCTGAAAGGGGCCAGCTCATCGATGGTTCCCCACCGCAAGCCGTCCAGCGTCACCGTCTCTCTTGAAAGTATGACCCTGCAGCAGCAGACGCACGCAGCAGACCAGGCCACAGCTTGCTTGTCATGGTCGAAATCGCTCGCCTGGCAGGGTCCTTTGGCTGGCTTCAAAGAATGAAGGTTCCGGCATGGTGGGATGAATGGACCACAGTCGCGACACCCACGCCTAAAACCATGCACAACTGTCGTCAAGTCAAGCAACGACCCCTGACGCTCTTCGGCAAGTCTGGGGCAAAGTACAACCACAGCCCTGCGCTGACATCTGGGCCTAGGCCTAGGCTTGGGTTTAGTTAGGCTTGGGCAGTGGTGGCTTTGCAGCGAAGTGAGCAGTCGCACACCTGCCTTGCGTTGCAATTCATGGCATCCAGCCCCTTTGTAGGGCGGTCCAGCTACAGCGTCATCACGAATCCCACGTCTTTAGTGTGGCTCAGGCTGCCAGAAAGGCCCAAAATAATGAAAGCCTAAACGTCAGAAGCCCAGCGCCTCCGCCGCCCGCTCCGCCCGTCCCCCGTGTCGTCCCGCCGCGACTAAGAGCCAACTATCCACTCAGCCCACACACACTCTTGTCCAGTCACAATCCATATCCACCATTATTGCCGTTGGCTGCCCGTTTTAGGCTTTGGACCTCATCTTTACCATTGATATTAGCAGGGCGTTCATCGCAGCTCCATTTCCAATGACATTCTGATGCCTCAGGTCTTTTTTGATATATCTCACCCGAAAAGTCTTACCCATTTCATCACGATAATACCATATTTTTGAAAGCTCCTGATGCACTGATATTCATTGCGCCTCCGGCTTCGTTCCCCGCGACTTCGACCGCTTGTTCAAGACCCGCTCTTCACCGACCGTTGCATTATTATCCCAACCTCCTCGGGCGATATTACCGACCACAGCAACATTTTTTCTTTGCTTTCTCTTGAATGAGTCAAGCAAAGATTTCCTCTATCCTGTTACTCACTTCAAAAAACCTCTTTTTCAATTGATAAGTTGGTTGTGTCTGTGTGGTTACTTGGCGGGCTTTCACCCCGTTGCCGTTTCGCTGGCTTGCACATTCTATTTTTGCAATTATATACGTTTCCTACCTGCGCGGCTGCTATTTATCCATATGCATCTCCAGGTTTTGTTTTTATAACAGGCAAAAGTTGTGAAACGATACAGAGCGTGGTGTATGCAGTATCACAAGTATCGACTTACAATTGCGTTTTCGCCACTAAGCAATCGCCAAATCATTAAGTGTTAAGCCATTTCAACGTGGCTAACTGTTGATATCGATTCTTATTGTGCCTGAACACAGCAGTACGCAGCAGGTTTCAGTGCCACGGCCATGGCTCAGGCCGGCGTAATAGCGTCCGAGCCACCGCAAACGCTTCGCTCACAAACAAATGCATTGTCCGGTACTCAGGGATTTTTTCGAAAGCTCTTTGGTAGACAGAGTGGCAGTAATACGCCATGTAAACCTACAGAGCAGCCAAAGAGCCCTCAGCATGAGGTCGACTCGGCTGACCTTGATAAAGGCGGGTTGATTCGCCGAATGTCTCGAAGGGTTGTGCCTGGACTACCTCGGGCGCAGACATTCAAGCGCCAAGTGTCAGAAAGGAGGACTAACCTGTCGCCTATTGAGCCAACTCCAGATGAAAGACGAGCTGTGTCTATGGACCGACGCTCTTACAGACCACGATCACCGTCAGCCTCGCAGCCCGCAACCAACCCTCGTGTCAGCGCCCCAAGTTTTCTCGGCTCCCCCCAGGACGAAATACCCCGATTTGTCCCCTCTATATCCGTCAGTGATGTTACAGATGAGCCGCCTAGGGAACCTGCTGATGGAATACTGCACCCGGATGAGGAGATGACCCTTGCGGACGAGTGTCCAGCACAAGACACCTTGTCTGACACTCGTTCGATAACAGCATCCCAGTACGACGCTATAATCCACGAAGAGCTCGAGAAGACATGGATACTGAATCTCAGTATGCACTTCCGAGACCGGTCAAAGAGGGAAAAGTTCTTCGTTACGTATCGTGAGCGTGATCACCTTTGGCGGCGTGTAACGATCTCGCTTGATTATCGAGATGCGCCACCAAACTCCCTGGAAATGGATTTGATCAACACGCATTACCAACGAGAGAAGAGTGCAAAAATTTATGAGGCGATCAGGGAAAGCTTGAGGGACATTCAATTTTATGACACTGTAACAAATTTGAAGCTTCAAACAACAGATGGAAGGCTTCATGTACACGTAGTTGAGGATGGCAATGTCGGTATTTACGATAGACTTACTAAGATCAAGCTAATGATATACAGGAAATTATACAATATCCCACTGTTGCCCAAATCAAGCATTTGGGTTGCCGCCGCATTCGAGAAAGAGACATCACTTTTGAATCCCACATGTCAGGATTTGTTTATAAAGTCAATGTCAACGGTCACACGCTCATCAAAAAGGAGATTCCAAGTCCTGATACCATAGACGAATTTCTGTATGAAATCAATGCCCTCAATGCTTTAAGATCCTCACGCAATGTCATCCACTTCTACGGTGTGGTTGTGGATGATCAAGATCAGAATGTCAAGGGTCTTCTTATCAACTATGCGGATCAAGGAGCTCTTATCGACGTCATCTACGAGCATTGCAAAGATGGTGACTACGATCTGCCTTGGGCGACGAGAGAAAGATGGGCCCGACAGATCGTGGAAGGGCTGTCTGACATTCACGAGTCAGGATTTGTGCAAGGAGACTTCACACTATCGAACATCGTTATAGATGGTTATGGCGACGCGAAGATCATCGACATCAACAGAAGGGGATGTCCAGTAGGCTGGGAACCTCCGGAAGCAACACCTCTCATTGAGAGTAACCAGCGCATCACCATGTACATCGGCGTCAAATCGGATCTATACCAACTTGGAATGGTGTTGTGGGCTTTAGCAACGCAGGAAGATGAGCCAGAAGCACAGGGGCGACCGCTGATACTTGGCCCCGAAGTAAATATCCCGGACTGGTATCGACAAATGGCAGAAGTCTGTTTGAGCAATGACCCGCGCATGCGACTTCAGGCGTCTGCTCTGTTAGAGATGTTCCCTCGGCAAAGGGAAAGCGAAGAGACTGGACAACTGAACCCCCCCGAGTCGATAATTGACGAAGGCTACACCTTGCATCAATATCTCGTTGATGGATATCATCCAGACAACCTTCCACAAATCAGGACGGTCGAACCCCCTAACGACTGGTCGTACGTGAATCAACCCGGTGCGGAAACAAGTCCTGTCAGATACGAACCATATTACTACACGCGCGGACGCTCTCCCCCGAGCCCGTTGCCGAGTAATTGTGATGAATACAATTCGCCCCGCGGCCTATACGACATTGCTGCCTGGGCAGCGAATCGGAATATACCTTCATCTTACAGTGATGTGGGACCTGAAGGAACACCACTTGACGAAACGCCTACTGCCAACAAGTTAGGACTCATCGACTCGGATGCACTCACGGCTCCCGACTCGGCTTTGGAAAGGCATGAGACCCCAGCTACTTCGACTTCAACTCCAAGCCCAACCCGAGGTGTGGATTTAGGAGATGATTTGCATGCCATTGCCATCGCGAAAGTTGACAAGGTTCATGCAGGCCAAGGAGAATTCGCGAGCAGCGGCAACGAGGATAATACAGGAATAACGTACAACGAATCAGCACCCGGCTCAACACAGTCGGGGAATGTCACTCCTGGAGACAACGGCACAGTGATACGGGATGGCGCGCAAGACACCAAGGAGGATGCACCGGGAGAAAGGGCGAACGGAGAAAAAAGTCTTTTGTCAGCAGAAAAAGGAGAAGATGTTGGAGGTGAAGAAACCAAAGAGGCGCAAGCCTTGTATCAGGAAACAGGAAACACATTGGAGGGACTACCCAAGAAGAACGACAGCCAAGAGACTCAAATGCTACAAGAAGGGGGCAAAACAGAGGATCATCAGACGACGTCTGCAAACGAGAGGGACGTCTCTGAGGAGCCAAACACAAAAGCAGAACTGGATGCGGAACAAAACGCGGCAGAAAAGCAAGGGTCCACAGTACCTGGAACCGATCAAGCTACAATGGAGAAAGAGATGATAGCAGGGAAAGCAGACAACCGAGAGAATGGAAAGGTGACCGAGGGGGGTGTCGAAGGCACTAAATCTGTACCGGAGATTCAGATCTCACACTTATTGACTCACGATGAACCGACGAAAGAAGAGAATATGACTGACGACGTGTCCAAGGGCGCGAACTGTCCGTCCGGACTCTAATGAATGTCTATGAACGACATGGTTTGATGAAGGTTGAGTTTGAATCCATTTGTATTGACTATGCTATACTTTACTATGTTTGTTTCATATGTTTTTAGCGGGATATAGGCAGGCATTTTGCATAATAGGGCGCAAATATAAATACTGTTGATCGAAATATATACTCAGTTCTGGTACAATTACCTTCCTACGTGTGCATAGCATAATAATCGATTTCTGTTTAGCTTTTCTATGCATATTCTTTCTATAACCGACCAGAGAGAGACAGATTCTCGATTTCGAGGACCTCCGAGTTATCGACACAAACAGCCCAATACGGCGGACGTTCCATAGGAATGCTGTATTCGAGTTATCCATGCGTGCTATCGTCTTGTGCGAGGGGTTTGCGAAGATATCAAGAACGCGTGCCTGCTACACAAGCTAATCCAGGAATTCAAATCGACTCATATCCTCCACGACGAGACCTTCTCCGACTGGGGCAGAGCCAACACCAAGAAAGAACCAGAGATCATTGACCTCTGAGATGCTTGCTCTGCGGGTGGCGCCTTGACAGGTTCTGTTGTCTTGTGTCTCTACTTTGTTGCTCTCCGCCTGCTACGTCGAGTCTGGAACGAGAAAAAAGGTTAGACTGAAGATCTAGTTCACCTCGATGTTCGACACGTCAGCGACCTCGCATGCATTGCTACATCTTTCGCTGCGACCTAGTTGACAAGTCAAGCTTCAAGCTGACGAGGCGCCCTGAAATGTCACCTGCACAAACATATTACCGAGGCTGCAGCACCACCTTGGCCGTGATCGCTATCGTGAGAAAGTACAACTGGCTTGCTACCACTTGTAGCCCGGTGACCATAGAGGATGGTTTCAAAAGCTGGCTCAGAATGTGGTGATTGTGTAGTTTCGCTCGTCGGAGCCACTTCTTACATTCGGTTCTGTTATAAATTACCCAAGATCTCTAGTTCATCGCAATATCCAGTATAATCAACTGAGAACCTGCTCTTTGGTATGAGGGCTTCTCAAACAACTTCACCTCATACCAAGGGTTTACAACACAGCAAGATAAGCAATACCTGAACAGGCATCGCAAGTGCGTTCGCATGCACAATCTCATGCCGCCGTTTCGTACAACCGAAATTTGAGAGAGCAACCGCACAGTTTGCGTAGCCAATATCGATAACCAGAATGAGGTCAACAGAAAACCTAAGCTTTGAGCTTGCCATCAGAAGTCTTGTGATAGTATCCTCTAAAATAGGGTGACGTTAGAGGATCTAAGTCTAAGTTTCGACTTCTTATCCTAAAGCTTAGGATCGTACCCTCTAAATCTTTACATGAGGTTAGGAGATGAGAATAGAACGTTCGCCCCGCGGGACATGGGCACGCCGTTCTACTGATCAGTCCGAGCCCTGCCCGGTATAGACGTGCACTATATGCACTACGCGAAACAGTAGACCAGCTTCTCCGAGAGGACATACCGCGCAAGCTCATTGAAGCAGAGCCTGTCGATACTGAGGGTGAGGCTATTAATGAGCTCTGAAATGAGGTCATCACAACACCTTCAAATGATCTAAACTCCAGCTTCTAGGAGAAGCTGGTATATACATGTTTCCGCTTATGCGATGCGATCTCGAGGATCCAATTCACCGACGCTGCATCGCAGCAGCTATCGCAAAAGATGAAGACCACGCGGATTACCTACGCCACGGAGTGGTCGAGCTGGGGGTAAGTAGAGATGCTACCAACACCCTTCGCGAGATCTCAACAAATGATGCAATATTCCCTGAAGCCTTATGAACGTGGTCTACACGTGCTGCGCTTGCAGTTATTGCACTGCGAGTCATCAGACGCATCGGCGATGATTTACGCTCTACTAGCATTATAACACTAAGCTCGGAGTCGGTCTTCCAATATACAGGTCATGCCATTAGCCTTTTTGCAGAAAACACAACTACTAGAGCCATTTGCGTTGGGGTTCGACCCAACTGCTTGATCCCAGGGCTCACCACGATTGCAAGTCGGGAACGCAACCTGGCGGCTTATATGCTTCAACCTCCTGTAGCAACGACTCTAGAACCTCGCCAGCGCACTGCGCCGATCACTACACATATCAGCTATACTTCAGCAGACTTCTATAGAGAGAATAAAGAGAGGCTAGAAGCCCTCCTTCTACCTGGGACTCAACCAGAATCTCTATAAGACATCAATACTACAGTTACTGAAAAAACTGCATCAAGGCAGCATCTGACAAGCTATCAGATTACAATCGGTGGATGAGAGACATATATCGTCATGTTATACATGAACACCGCCCAGAACTACGGGACCCTGACTGGTTAGCCCCAGTATCGCGCAATGGACGAAGCCACTTTCAATGGGTAGTGATAGATGGACGTTGCAATCAAGGTCGATGGCCATGAACCGGGGTCACCACCTATCATGAAAGAGTTCATGAATATTGCTAAACGCACTGATGATACGAAAGTAATCTCTCATCTCGAATCTGCCCATGAAACCTGGCGCGAGAAGTACCAGGCCATTTGTCCAAACCATCCTGTCAAAAAGGCCAAGTTCAACAAGCGGGAACTGAACAAATGGCTCTCTTCTTAATGCTGCCATTGATGCCGAAGTATCGAGACTTAGCAATAAAGAAGACTGCGCTACTAATAGCTTATCAGTTACGCGACAATCTTGTTGTATAGTTTACGAAGATGCTGCAGCTTGAAAAGCGCATCTGAACAAATGAGCTATGAAACATCTTATCCTAATCTTTAGGAGTCTTATCGTAAATTTGACGAGAATTATCATAAGGCTTAGGATAACATCGTGAGGCCTGGGGGGAAAACTCAAGTATAGGGCGCTGTATGAAATCGTTACGATAAATGGGCTATGCTGTAAGGAGTATGTTGTTTTGCATATAGCTTTAGAATTGTTCTAGAACCCATCAACAAACTTGACGTTTAACATCACGTGAGATGATCTGTGATGGACGAATGACTGTGGGGGTCGAGGGTCGAATTTTCCTCTGCCTGAATTTTGATTGATGATAACGGAGAAATAAGGCCAACATTGAACTGCAACTTTGAAGTTGGAGGCGAATGTGGAGCCGCTTAAGCTTGGCGAATCCCGATCTTTGTGTTTCTGTTGGGGAAACTGGGGAGAATGAACCAGGGGTATAAAAGGTACGTACTATCCCTGCTCAGGGCAGCTGGAGCTCGGGAGAACGGGACTGACTCTGAATGGAATCGACAATCCCATTCCATTCGGACTCGGAGCACGGTAAAAGAGTAACCGAGAGAGTCTAGAAACCGAGACCCCTCAAATGGACAAGTCATGTCAGTAAACAGCCAAATGGGCCGAGGTATCGTTCGATCTGGGGGAAGAGAGGTTGTATTGGGATTAGGAACGAACCCTGAAGTCGCGATAGGGCTGATATGTTGGAGGTCCATTTTGCTGTTCTTTGCATTGGGATTCAACAATTGACAATATTCACAATCTGATGAATCTCGGAATGAGAATCATATGACGTTCTCAATTAGACCCCTATAGCTCGAGCACATGGCATGATAACTCGGGATTTGGCGGACATTGTAGTTATAATATCAAAATGTGAGGTGAGGTTGGCCAAGGATCCCTATCAAGATTTGAGAGGCATGCACTGTACAGTGAGAACTGTGCATTGACTGGCACTGACTGATGCTAGATCTTTGAGATAAGCGTGTGACTGCGAGTGAGTGTGTGTGTGTGCCTACGTCAAAGCAGACGGGAACGAGCCTCGGCATGCCCGGTTCTCAAACGGTGCTCAACCAGAATTGAAGTGATTTACTACATATCGACAGCTCAATCGGGATCAATTCGCCACTTCAACTGTCAATGCAACATATTTTCGTGTGCCTGTCTTGGCCTGTATCGTTTCGTTTGTGATACTGTCCACCCTCATCGTCATCAACGTCTAAAAGTCCATCTACCAACAAAACGCCTTGGATATCGATGACCTCCAATAGATCGGGGCTTTTTCAATCATGCCATGCGAGATCCCACAATCGACTTCGGCAAATAGCATCGCCTCTAACAAATCAGTGGAGATGTGGACTCAGCATATTTTCTTCTGTTTTTTTTTTTTCCTTTTTTTTTTCTTTCTTGAGGCTTGACTTAGATCCAGTCTCAGTCTCGAAGCTCAGGCGGCTCCGGGTTTTTCGTGTGAGCTCCCCTGCATGGAAGACATGCACTGGCGCGTTGCCTCTTGCAGGGCTAGATGTAGATGTGCCGTCCCTAGAAATAGAAGTACTCTCAAACTCAAAAATGGGTGACGAGGTACTTCGTCAGTGGCAGGGGTACCCAAACGGTACCCGGGCGCCCAGCCGAGCCCCACACTTGATTGGAGCCGCCAAAAAGTTGTTGGGGAAGCAAAAAAGGTTGAGGGAAGGAGCGATCAGGTCGACGTCGACCTTTCGTCCCAGCTACAAGACCCAGTATCTGTCCGAGCAGACGTCGCCCAGTTGATCTTGTATTTGCGGAGAAAGGCCGATAGAATTTCAACACAATGAATCGCCTATTCATTGTACGCTACCTTAGCTATCGTGGGCTGATTACTGGCATCATTGCTTCGTCTAACTGACAGGGCATAAGGAAGATCTCGGTAACTCGAGATGGAGAGCGGGGAGTTAGATGAGATATACATCGTAAGTTGTTGGAGGTATGGTCATCTGAATTACAGTGCTTGTCAAAGGTTGATGTGAATCACTTACAGCAGCTGTTGTGACAGGTTCAGTTTTGACTTCTAGAAGACAATGACACAACCAATTGATATCAGTTTCAACCAATTGAAACGCCAACATGCTCAACTACCTCCAACAAGTCCTGCAACTCGCTCAGCCCAATATCAAAACTCCTGATAATGGTTGAATTCACAATTGTCCATATCAGCGAAGGGTTCAGCACTGTACTGTACAGACAAGTCCCTGAATTCATGATGTGTAAGCGCCTCCATTGATCAAGAGGGTTAGGTTGCCGGGAAGCGACGGGAGCTGCTGTTGCCTTTTCTTGGTCCGCCCGCCCCAATGGAATTTTTCCCCCTTTGATAGGGAGACGGCAGGCGTGTGTGACATAATACGCCAGATTCAACCTCACTCACAACTCGATACAACCACAGATAGCATAGGCCTGTTTGAATGGATAGTAGCATTCCATTTGCTTCATCCTCATCAATCTTCACAAGCAAAGAATATCTCAGATCGCCGAGGTTCGAAGCGTCATGACGACTTAGACACGATCGTAAAGGCCTATCAGTCAGACGTCAACAGAATACAAGCTTGCCCCAACTTTGTCTTGAGCTTCCCCAACTCAAAACTGACACGCATTCTGGTCGAAAGGAAGAGCTTACCTGGCCTCGTTGTCATTCATCATCTGATTCTGTATCGGCATATGCCATCGTCTTCATTTGCCTCCGCCTCCTCGCTTGAGAAGTCGATTCACACAAACCCCAGCTCTTGATGACCAAAACGGCTTCGTTTTACTTCACCAACCTTGAATTCGCCGCCACAACAAGGGTTAATTGTCAATCGGAGGTCCCACCCAGGCCCTGTATTTTTCTTTGCCCCCTCACTGAAGAAGCGCTGTTCGGTGTCTCTGTCGCCGCTGAGAAGGAGGCAGAACAGCCCGGACAAGGCCTGAGACTAGGACCCTCCACTTGCAACCCTCCACTTGTCTCACGCCTCCCAAGCCCACTACACCCCCCTCCCCAGTCTCTACCGCTTCCTCGTCCTCATCCAATTCAATCGATTCTTTCCTGCGCCCAGCTCCGGCTCGGGTCTGTCTCTGATAGTATAAAGTCCTTTTAGAGCCCTCCGCCCCAACCAGAACTACTTCTCGACCAACCTCCTCCAGTTCCTTTCCCCTCTTATAAACCCTTCACCCTTTGTTTAGGATACTCTTCATCCTAAAAAGGTTCAGTTTTCCCTTCACTTATCCGAGTAACCATCAACTTGGTGGTTCTCTGTGTTGGGTTCCTATATCTTCGAGTCGACGACAGACACTTGCCATCGCCAACCTATAATCGACAATTCAATCGATATGGCGACAGCTACTGCTGCGGGCAAGAATGCCCAGCCATTCCCTGATGGCACCAAGGACTATGTTCCTCTCCGCGCTGGCGGTGCCAAGAAGGATACCAATAAGGTCCATATTGCCGATACTCCCATGACCTGGAGCAACTGGCCTCAGCACATCAACTGGCTCAACACCACGTTGGTTATCTTCGTTCCCTTGGCCGGCTTCATCTCCGCCTATTGGGTTCCTCTTCAGCTCAAGACTGCCCTTTGGGCTGTCTTCTACTATGTTCACACTGGTCTCGGCATCACTGCTGGTAAGTCAACACCCAATGAAGCACTGTATCCAAAACCTGGATACCATCGATCAGTTACTTACAATACCAGGTTACCACCGACTTTGGTCTCACTCTGCCTACAAGGGCACTACCCCTCTCAAGATCTATCTCGCTGCTGTCGGTGCTGGCGCCGTTCAGGGTTCCATCCGATGGTGGTCATATGGTCATCGTGTTCACCACCGTTATACCGATACCGACAAGGACCCCTACTCCGTTCGCAAGGGTCTCATGTATTCCCACATGGGCTGGATGATCCTCAAGCAGAACCCTAAGCGACAGGGCCGTACCGATATCACCGATCTCAACGAGGACGCCGTCGTTGTCTGGCAGCACAAGAACTACATCAAGTGCGTTCTCTTCATGGCTCTCGCTTTCCCCGCTCTCGTCGCTGGTCTTGGCTGGGGTGACTGGTGGGGTGGACTCGTCTACGCTGGTATCCTCCGTGTTTGCTTCGTTCAGCAGGCCACCTTCTGTGTCAACTCTCTTGCCCACTGGCTCGGTGATCAGCCTTTCGATGATCGCAACTCGCCCCGTGACCACGTCATCACTGCTCTCGTCACCCTTGGTGAGGGTTACCACAACTTCCACCACGAGTTCCCTTCGGATTACCGCAACGCTATTGAGTGGTGGCAGTACGATCCTACCAAGTGGAGCATCTGGTGCTGGAAGCAGCTTGGTCTTGCTTATGAGCTGAAGGAGTTCCGTGCCAACGAGATTGAGAAGGGCCGTGTCCAGCAGCTCCAGAAGAAGCTTGACCAGAAGCGTGCCACACTCGACTGGGGTATTCCCCTTGAGCAGCTCCCCGTTGTTGACTGGGACGACTTCGTTGCCCAGGCCAAGGCTGGAAAGGGTCTCGTTGCCATTGCCGGTGTTATCCACGACGTTACCGACTTCATCAAGGACCACCCCGGTGGCAAGGCCCTCATCAACTCCGCCATCGGAAAGGACGCTACCGCTATCTTCAACGGTGGTGTCTATCTCCACTCCAACGCTGCCCACAACCTGCTGTCTACCATGCGTGTTGGTGTCCTCCGCGGTGGTTGCGAGGTTGAGATCTGGAAGCGTGCTCAGTTCGAGAACAAGGATATTACCTACATGAACGACTCTGCCGGTCAGCGCATCATCCGTGCTGGCTCTCAGGTCACCAAGATTGTCCAGCCCGCTGCCAGCGCCGATGCTGCTTAAGCGGTACAATCTTATCTAACGACGAGAAGAGGAGGAGGGATAATTGGTCGATGTGCAATGTGGAAGGATACGAAAATCTTCATGTCAGTAGAGACATGTCGTTGAAAGGGTGTGGGGATACAGTCAGCCACAGATCACATGTCAAAACATGGACTGTAGGCGGGCGCCACACCCATCCCTGGAGGAAGAGATAAAAGCACAGCACGTTTTTAACGCGAAATCATAAATTCGACTCATGAATGGCGTTGGGGGGTTTCTTTGTGTTTTGAGACTACTTAGCTTTTGACGGCTTTGGACAATACCATAAGAGAATGGTTAAACATGAAATCAGCGAGTTGCACAACCACCACTTGGTTCTTCATCAGATAGTATGACTACTCGGAAATACAATTTTTTGAATAATATCAAATCTCCAATCAACTATGTGAATTCTATCTTGGCTATATGTGACATTTAGTATTTAAGTGAACCTATGTAATGTGACCTAAGGTATGTAGTCTAAAGCTGCATTATGACAAATGCTGGCTATATAACACACGTATCAGAACATTTGCTAAGCCCCTGAATACTTTCATAATTTCTTTCAAATTCTTGAGGAAGTAGCTCGCTGTATGTCAGAGCTTAGGTATCTATCAGTTGTCAAATCAGTTTGCGACTGGCTCAGCGTGTTGTCCTCTAGATCGTTCGTGCTGCACGACATGTATGCTTGATGCGGACTGTCCACAAGACTAGCCAGGGGCCTGGTGTTCTCTGACTTCATCCGAATGACCTCGGGGCACATCTTTTCAGATAATCCTGCCCAATGCTGGCGTGCGACCGGCGTCTTTTGCCCTTTGTGGCCACGCAATGCTGCGTCTGACAAGATCCTCACATTTCTGGACTCGACGTTGGTGGAATGGCATGTAGCGCAGACAGGGGACATGTTCCAAGAGATGGAAAGCTAGCGGGCTGCCTCGGCAAGGCACATCGGCTGAATATCTGTAACGTTGTTTGTCTTGACACTGCGAGCTGAGTCTAGCAGCTGTCAACGGTGACTTCATGGAGTGGCCATTCGTGCTTTCTGTACTGCCAATTCAGAGCTCTTGGCCCATGCCCCATTTGGCGTCTGACGATAACACAACAGGCGCCCATCATCACCTGTGCTGCCCAATATGTGACCGTCGTCATCGAAGCCCACACGCCACACAGGGGTACGATGGTTGTCCAACTTGGATATCTCTTGGAAATTGTGTTTAACCTGGCCCGGTTGCCCCGACCATTGCCGATCATTATGAGAGCCTGACTTTGCGAGACTGGCGCTGAGTCCGGAAGTATGGTGCTGATGTTGATGGTAACTATGTGATGGTTGCAGCTGAGGCGTGGTAGCTTGTTTTTCTGTTGGTGTCGCAGTTCCGTTTGTTCTTGCTTGTGGTGTCGAGTCTCTCGTTGACATGTGTGGTGCTGACCGAAGGAGATCGGCTGCAGACCACGACTTGCCATCGTCTTCTGAGTATGGCGTCTCGATTCGGAAAACGCGCGCATAGCCATCCTGGCATGCTGTCGCAATAACATCGTAACCTCTAATATTGCCCGCAGCCCATGCGACATCCCGCACCAGACCCCGATGACCCGTTAATTCAACAGCAAGATAGAATTCTTTCTGGGTCTGTTGAACGCCAATAGAAGTCGCAACAATATCCCGCGATCGATATACTTTGACGGTGTCCATTGCAGCCACCACGAGACCTAAGGAATCCGAGGGTACGCCCGCGCGCAGAGCTGTATAACATGGTTCTGGGTTAGGGTCGAAGCGCACACGAAAGGCGAGTTCTTCTCCTCGATTTGGTTTTGGAGCGACGCTGAATTCGTCGATAGATGCATATTCTGAGAGGTTCTCGGGCTGATCGTTTTCGTAAACTGTTAAACGTCCGTCCGTCGCCAGGAGCGCAAGATATGTATGCCTCGTCTCCTCATTATGCTTCATTGAAAATGATCGGTAGGGGGCTTTGTTCGATCGTGTATCAAACGCCGGCTTTCCATTACCAGCTCGTCCAGTACAAAATCGCCGACCAGGCGCAGCAGAGGGATCCTCGGCCCATAACCGGAACCACCCTTCAATACCGAGGGAAGCGATCAAATTAGGGTAAACAGTCGCAGGGAGCCATTGAATCTGCAAAAGTGAGGGAATAACGTCAGCGCGCGTGTGCGATAGAATGGCACAGGAGGAAAGAACACTACGAGACAAGAGGGTTTATTAGTAAAAGGGGGATGCGTTACCTCTATAATCTCGCCGCCATGTGCAGTCCATGTATCGCAAAGGCGCCATGTGCCATCCTTGTGACGGTTAAATACGCGGATCTTGCCATCTACTGAGCCAGTCGCGCAGCGATCGCCGTAGGTGTTGAATGCGACGGCTTGGACGAGATCTTTATGGCCGTGTTGGAGGTTGAGGTCGAAGGCTGGTGTTTCCTCGCCGGGTGATGGAGGGATTGAGGCGGTCATTGTGAAAGTGCCTGGACTATTGAAGTGGTGTATAGTGAGAAGAAGCGGCCAGTTTGTTGTGTTTTGTACTATAACCGAACTCCGATATCGTCGTTTGATGTCTTTAGGTGGTGGTGATGTGTTGTTGACTTGGAACCTGCTGAAGCTCCACAGCGGCTCAAGCTCAGCTCAGCTCGGTACGTACCGCAGCCTGTCAAAATGCAGGTTCCCCACGTGAAGTGCCTATGCCTGAGTAAGTCACCCAATCAATATGAGGCATCATGATATGATCAAGATTGCTTTATATGATAGAATACTCTGACCAAAGGATTGCTAAATCGGCCTAGTTGTTTGCATATAGCGCTGCGATGCAATGGCTGAATATTATATGGCAAAGCTCTTCCATGCTTTACTGGTTGTTATTATCCTTCACCTAAGATGAGCCACAAGCGACACAATGGTGTAGCTTTGTGCCCTTTAAGCAAGAAATTGAGTATAATTCAAACAGATTCATATGGTGAGATGGTAGAAATATTCATTTGAAACTTGGATATCTCATCGTTCCCTATCTCAAAGCTTCTTCATGAGACTCAGAATCGTAGTCATGATGGCTTCAGATCCTCATATTCAGCTCTTCTACAGACAGCAGACTGACTCTCTATTGGAGGAGAAAGCAACAGACTTATATGCAGTCGTTGAAACTCTGTCTTAATCACCAGCAAAGCTCTTCAACATAAACTCAAAAAGATGAATTATGGAGGTTATCATGAGTGGTAAATGCAGGGATCTTTGGCTGTTCCACAACGTAAGAGGCCCGCTGATTTGTTCAACCAAGTCCCCACAAGCAAGTTAGAGCTTCTCAGCCTTGCTAAACTTCAACCCTTCCATCATCAACACCATCGCGTTTGTCTTATGATATCTGATATACCCAACATGGCGCATCTTTTAAACCCCCTTGCGACAACATCTCAGATCTACCACAAATCTTCATTCTCATCTTTGCCCAAGGATCTCCAAGATACAATCTTTATCACTTCACAATGCCTGACACAAGCTGCTGGTCAGCTCCTAGAGCTTCCTCAGTCCGTCACTGCGCAGGCAAACGTCATTCTGGCGCGGTATTGGCTTGTCGACTCTCCAATGGCCAATGAGTTCAGTGTAAGAGTAAACCCCGAATAAATGTCTCAATTCTACCTGATCATACTGACCCGTGCTCATAGGACACATCTGCTGCTGCTCTCTATCTAGTCGCGAAGATGGGACCTCAACCCCGGTCATCGCGCGACATATCAAATGTTTATGCCTACCTCTTATCAGAGAGCTCATTGTTCTTACGGACCCCAGAAAGTCCAAAGAATGACCCCAGGTCGTACTATGTACCTGAAGCAGACTACCATGCCTTCCAGACTCGCATCCTTGCCATTGAGGCTCGCATTCTTTACACCCTCTCTTTCGACACACATGTCTCGCTACCTCATCCACTTGCAGTTACTTACCTTCAGACGCTCGATTTTCTTGCGCAGCCTAAATCTATCATCTCTCTACGCACAATTCAGTATCTGAATGCAGCTCTTCTCTCACCTCAGATGCTGTATCTTACTCACCAGCCCCATGCGCTAGCTACAGCTGCTATATACAACGCGGCTCGTGATGTTGGTGCGAAGATGCCAGAGTGTGAATGGTGGGAGGTTTTCGATGTCGATCGAGAAGAGCTCGGGTTCCTTGTTGTCGGAATGCGAAGCGTGGAAAACTACCTTCGCAAGATCAAAGAAGATATGCCGGATCTAAACGTGGGTATGCCTACACGAAAGTCGATAGATATCGAGCTGCAAAGGAGGGGCGTGGGATGTGGGAATGATACTGCCGAGGTTGATGAAGAGCAACAACTCATGGATATGATGGACAGCAGATGATCGCGTGCCTTGGTCTTTTTGACTCTGTGCTCGGTATCGAAATCGGTCCTGATGCAGCAACCTGGAAGCAGGCGCCACTGTTTCCCGTGTCGCATGTCAGACAAGACACGGCCAATGAGCTGGTGCATGCAGTTGTGGTTCTGCATATTCCAGGTCGATTTTTGAGAGCATCAGGCCATTATCGCGAGTCTCACTGGCTACAGTCAGCCCGGCTGAACGGAAATGACAACTGAGGTTCAAGTCAATGGGTTAATTGCTACGGTGTGGCATATCAAGAGCTGAAGGTGGTATTCAATAAGCCATTTCCAAAAGTCTAGAACCAGCCACGAGGGATCAACGAGAGAAGAGGAAATAATGCAGGAAGAAAAAGATATGCGGGCGACAACAATATACCATGCATGTGTATGCGTGACACTTTGCCAGCCGGGTTTCTGGTAATTGCGTCTATAATACCAGCTCTATCAAGTCAACGTACATCCAAAGTGATACTTGGCATCGTTTTCTTACATCGTCGTGACCCAATTCATGGTTCTAGAATTCATATACAACATACGCTATTACGTTTCACCCCGCGATGCACAATCTCAAGCGGCAGAGGCGGTTACCCTCAGACGCACATAGTTAAAATCAACCGCCAATTCACCCATGAAACCTGCCAGAACTCCATCAAGCAAGCTTTTGCCATGTTGTTAGTGACATGCGGTGAGGACAAACTAGACTGTGGGCCCCTTGTACCCCAATCAGCCTCGAGGGGATCGTGGAGTTGAGTGCGGGGGATTTGAAGAATTAGCGCTGCCCTCCACGACTGGCGTTGTTGGGAACTACTCTCAACGTCACAACAAAGTATCATGAAACTTGGGAATGATGTAAGTCGTAACCGCGTACCGGTAATGAGGCGTTCATAGACTGGGGTACAGGATCCATTGTAGCCTTGAATACTTGATCTTCAGTCAAGTGACAACTATCGTGTACAGTATACGTAACTGTACATACTAACTGATTAGCAAACGCCGTCTTTTTTGTAATGCTATCTTTGCCTTGTTGCAAAAGATATGAGACATATTATCTTGGCAGAGCCTCTTGTTCAACCCGTCCTACCAACGGTAAAGCCGATATCAGGAATAGCCTCCAGTTTAGACAAATCGATCTGACATAGCGCCGCAAAAACCTTATCTTTCCGCGTACAAAAAGCATAAAAAAAAGGCTAGAAAATTCTCATGATAGCCAACTACCTATTCGGGGACAAGTCGTCAAGAGCGCAGTAAAAGTAAATCAGGGGGAGGCCCGGTTAGCACGGAGTGCGAGGATATCCGTTGCCGCAAAGCAAAGCGCCCAATTGAAGCGCGAGTAAATTATCCCATTGGAGCGAGCTCCGATCGACAAGGTCATCCCGCGGCTTTTTTTCTGAAATCTTGGGGTGAGGCGAGAAATCGGAGTCGTTGATTGGTTCGATGGACAGGATAGGAAACCCTAGAAATCTGCAGTTGGGTTTTCTAGAAGGGTGTCTCTCTTTTTCCCGTCTTAGCCGGTCACTGGAATTTATTGTGGTTCTTTTACGGGATTTGAAGACGGGAATAGTTGCAGGATCAGATTACGTGACTAGAGATGAGTAAAAAAAGAGCCGGTCTCGGTGCAAGACATGGAAGTGGCAATAACTTCAGAATCATCAACTGCTACTGTTACACGGGCCTTGGAGACCCCCATTCTCTGGAGCATGCACGGAGAAGACGGAAACAGGGGTGCGCTAGTTAGTTATCGTCAGAAGTTGGTGTGTGCACCCTCTAGTTGGCTTCACATCGTGGGGCAAAGCTGAGGGTGTTGTTGTTTGGTCCTGGTCCTGGGAAGTACTGTAAGAAAGAAAATGGCTCACTCTGTTTAGTTTCGTGGAGCATCAGCATCAACGGGTAAGGCACATCGTGGAGATGACGAGATACGTATCTTCAATCGCGAAAGGTATATTAGGGCACCTCGGCCTCTTTCTCTGAACCTACCCTTACTCTCCTCTATCTCACTTTTCCACTGTCCATCTCCTTCACTTACACACAAACAAAACCAAAACCACCACCATAATCACAATGTCTGACTCCGTCACTCCCCAGACCCCTTCCCACTTCGGTGAGAACAAGGGCATCAAGTTCACCTTCAAGACTGGCAATGCCCGTTACCAATGTGTCCTTCAGGACCGCGCTCACTAGTATGTTATACCCTCTTGCTTTGACTTCAGCCTCAAGCAAAGTACTAACCATCCCTCAGCGAGCGCACCAAGGCTTCTCGCCAGAACTCTACCGACTCTGTCTCCTCAAACGAGTCTACCAAGACTGAGAAGTCTTCCCACTAGAATGTGTATGGGACAATGGCGCCTCGATATACCTCAAAACATAAAGAGGATCAACGGTGACCAGAACGAACAATCAAAATGGGGGAGTTTATTATACCACAATCATCTGGCATTAGCGACGGTTATACAGGGACATTTGGCGTCTCCATGAATCAAACAATCTTTTTACTGTTACTCTACTATTCAATGTGCATCGCTGAAGGTGAACGTGAAGGTCATGAACGTATAGCTTGGTCGCATCTCCATACCAAGACATGGAACATTCTCATCTCTGGGCAGCCAGGCATTTCACCCAGTGAGAGCAATCAAATGACAAACAGACATTCAAATTGTCAGGTTCATCTGCAAGATCCCGAATGCCAAGGTTTTTCCAAGTCGCACTCGGTCACTGCAAAAAGAAACGGGGACCCGACCCCGTATCTCGCTCGGTGTCTCGCCTTTTCACCTGGATGGATCAAAACTACTCCACCGTCTCAGGATCGATCCTCTTTTGCCGCTGGGATCAGGAGCAATAGACCGAATCAGTGAGTTGTGCTTATCCACAGCGGATTTCGGACAAGACGCGGCTCTAGTGATGATGAGTCGGAGGTCGGTGGCTTTGGGTTCCGGCGGCTGAAGGCGATCGAGGTCGGTCGGAAGCCCGTGAGGTGCGACGTCCGTCAGATTGGATCGGAAGACTCGGCCGGGCCGTCAGCTTCAACAGAGACCAAGTATTTGAACCGGTAGCTTCGGATATATAAACTATTGTCTCATCTCACTTACCTACATAGTTAGAGCTATTTCTCCCTTAGCCATTATAATGGCGTGCACATTTTTGGCTCAATGAAGGATTGAGGGGAAAAGCCAGAGTCGTACGCCATGTACGACAAGATCCCGCCAGGCGTCGTCATATCGTACCTGGCTAACAGACCGAAACCGATGAACCATGCTCGGCTCTGTTAACGGAGCCAGGCTGACTCGAGCAACAGGCAATAAGTCCCGACAATCGGTGCCGCGCAAGCAAATTACCACGAGTCCATATAAGTGACGGACAATCTCACGTACTCGTAATAGGCTCGTCTTACTATACTTTGCATCCAGCACTAACCACGAATACAATGACGTTTCAAAGGCAGCAGAGTTTCAGGGCTTGTTCTTTGACGCTTATCGCGAACTGACTTTGGTGTGTCAACAGTAGAACAGAATAGGCAAGATTTCTCGAAATGTCTAGTCTTCTCTTCTTCCATTTGAGTGCAGCCAAGCCAAGCGCGTGATGGTAGGTCGCTTGTTAGTCGGTGCTGTAATGCATATCACCCATCACATCGCATCACGTCACGCGCCATCCGCAAGCGTCGATTGAGCAATTGATGTTGATTCTGATCTGACCAGATAAAGAAGAGTTGATGATATATAGAGATGTAATCAGAAGAAAGAATTGTTAGCTGAAACAATTGTATTGTTATACTTTGGTGTTACTTGGCTGTCAAAGTCTAAGAATCATAAGCACAGCCCACTTCTTCCACTTCCCAGCTGGACAGAATGTGCGAGTAAGTCCGAATCTGAGTCGTAGTCGTAGTCGCCTTCGCTGTCACAATTGATTGATACTGAACTTAATAGGTTTGTTTAAATGCTCCCTATCCCGCCTCTTACGCCGACTTCTCTTCTACCCCTTCTACTTGTTCTTCTGAGCCTACCCCAAGCTCCTTTCTTTGTATTCCACTGTCACTCTCACTCGTTGTTTGTGTAGCTGCTGGATCTGCAATCTACTAACTTACGTACGACGTGCTCGACTATTTCTGTCGCTTTTTGAGAGAGGATGCCTCATCCTCTGGTGGCTACAGGTATGTAAATCAATCAATTCACAGCGCCACACTCCATGATCCCCATGATTTGTCCACCAATTCCGCTTCCATTGATTATCATCTCTGTATTCATCATCTTTACTGCTCATTCAGGCCAAGCCCATGGATGTTGATTACCCCGCGTCCAGGCTTGCGAATCATAGTGCACGTCTCGCATGTGTCTGCCTGAGCTGAGGCCAAAAGAGTGTCGCCTGAGCCACAGCCAGTTCTAGTCCCCGAGGCTGCCTGTGGCAAATACAGATGCCAGAAGCAGCACGAGGCCTACGCAAGCTCAAACTTCCCCTTGATTTGCCTCCAACTTCCTCCAATTTATTCGTTGTTTCTGCTTTTTACTTTATCACTCGAGTTTCTGGAAAGCTCTCTTTTGCATTTTGTGTTTTGTGTCTCGTGAAAAGAGGAGATTTGTTGTCTTCTTTCTGTTTGCTCGCTTGACAGCTCCCACTCCACTCCACTTAACATCACATCACATCCATTCACACACCTCTCTTTCTCTCCTACATCTGCAGTCTCTCTGCAGACTTGAGAAACAATGCCTAACCATGTTGTCCTGGCGTCAGGTGCCGTAGTCGCCGTTTCGGTCGCTATCGCCACCACTATTGCCATTCTCGAGTCGCCAGAAGTGCGACGATACGCCGACGATGTTCGCCGGAGGATAGCTTTCGCCCTCCACTCTATGGGCGAAGGCATCGAACCTCCCCACCGTGAGCCCAGGTTTAATAGACCTGAGGATGCCGATGGCTTCTTCGAGTCCCGTCGTGGTGCTGGTGCCGAAGCTGGTGTTGACGCTGATGAAGAAACTCGCCGACGACAACGTGAGGAGCTGCTTTATTGGAACTCGGTCATGTTAGAGAAGCAAGAGAAGGAACAAAAGGGCAAGGAAAGTGACGAGAAAAACCCTGCGACCATGGATTCGTCACGACGAGGCTCTTCATTTGATGACTTCCTTCGTCAGGATGAGGGTGCTGAACGAGGCGCTTATGTCTTTAACACTGGAGCTGATACCCGCGCAATGGATGACGGTCTGCGACGTCGTGGCGACGGTTCTCGCGGCTTCTCTTCTCTCTACACCAACCCTTTTGCCGACGAACACAACATTGATCAAGACGAACTGAACGACGATATTGAGCAAAGCCGCCATCTTTCTCCCGCCCAAGACGAAATTTCCGACATCTACAGCGCCACTACCCAGGACCGAGATGAGAAGCCCGCTGCTCTTATCGACACTGACCCCACCCCCGCCCTTTCTGAGACAGCTTCTTCCGCCACCCTTGAGCGTGAAATCGGTGTCGACGAGTACATGACCGCCGGACAAGAGGACCGCGACGAAGCTTATTCCTCAATTCAGGCCTGGGCGCAAAACACCAGCCCCGAGTTTTACTCTCCTCTTCCCGTTACCCCCAGCGCCCCCATGTCCGAGCCTGAAATCATCAGCGACGATGGCATGGCGACACCCACCGACTCTGTATCTCTCGTCGGTTCCGGAGATGATATTGCTAACGATGCGCAATCATCTCGCGAGGGTGAGACTGGTCGCTACTTCGATGTCATGAGCGAGAGCTCTGGCATGGCTACACCCGCTAGCTGGTCTGAGGTCGGCAGCGTCATCAGCGAGAGCGACGCCCACATTCCTGTGCACCAATAAACTCTGTCGTGTGGGAGTTGTAAAATTACCAAGTCGGAATATAGGTAGGAAAGCCAGTGTAGGAGCAAGATTTTGTTTTGAGAGTTATATAACAGACGTATACAGACGTTTAGGGTCTGAATTCTTGGGTTTTCTTTTTGTCTGGAGTTGGAGTTCAGGTTGCGGTAGCAAACTTATATCCTTAGCACCTGGCTAATCTCGTTTCTTTAACAAAATCTATCGACTTATCTAACTCTGCTTGCTATCGTAGGTGAACGCCTTATATGCATCCGTGAATCATTGTCGACGCCTATATTCAATGTGTATCTGTATATATACTACGACTCAAGCTTCTCTTTGTAATCGCCCCAAAGTTGCTCAACCGGCCGCCCAACCAGTTCGGTCCAGAACGGCTTCTCTTCATATCTCTGAATCCGTAACTTCTCATTCAGGCGGCGAATAGTTCCCTTTCCAAACCGCTCCTCCAAGTAGTCCAGGAAATAGGCCGTTTGCTGATAGCCAGCGTCCCACTTTCCATTGCTGTCGCGTTTCCAGTGAGGAGGACTGAGAAGGCAGTGAAGTCGCACCCAGTCTGCCATGCCTTCAATCAGACCGCCTGGACAAGTTCCATGGCCGTTGTACTGAAGGCAGTGAACGAGCTCATGAGTGAGCACACCGTTGATTTCTTCTGTACGACGAGATATGGGGTGGATGTTGGCAATATACTCGACTGAGAAGTGAATCTCCTTATGATCGCTGTCCAGGTCAGAGCCAGTCGTGTAAGCTACACCTGACATGCTACGCAGGATCACCGTCACAGATCGTGTCGTCGGAATTGTTGTGGTAGGACACGTGGGCGATTCGTACAGAAGCGCCAGTACATGCTGGGCCGCCTTGGCGAGGCATTCTGCGGCATTGACAGAGCTAAGAAAGACCGCAGCCCCGGGGTGAGAGAGGTCGCGACACTCAAGGCGTAGCTTAGGGACCTTGAACTTGCCGGCGCCGGGAATATCGGGGCCATTCCGTGGGCCGGAGGGAGTGGGTACTTGGATCGCCGGTGTCATGATCGGGGTCGGGGAGAAGATTGAGGCGGGGGTTGGAATGGGAGTGACTGGGGGAAGATGAGGCATATATAAGTGCGTGATGGTGAATCAGGGAGAGGGTTTAAGACGGGCGAACCACGATTTTGATGTTAGGGGTTGGAGTTTGGCGAGATGTTGAAGTTAGATGAGGATGGAATGTAACGGAGGGGTTAGATTAGGTTAGAAATGGAGGCTTGCTGAGTGAAGATGAAAACGGCAACTTTATGTGATCATAAAAAAAATCAAATAATCGAGCCTGTGAGAAGAGGACGAGAACGGCTCATGCGTGTTACTGAGATATCATGGGCAAGGTAAAACAATCAATGATGAGGCTGTATCATGATTGCGACGACCCCTCAGTAGAATTGAACAGGGGGTATTAAATTAGTGGCTAAAAGCTCTGGAAGGCCCCGCGAAGCTCTGTGCAACACAGTGGAGTAGCTTTCTAGGCAGTTGCAGCAAAGCTTGGCGGGACATCTTTCACATTCTTCGCCGGGGCAACTGCGGCAACCTTGTTCGGGCAGATTGTTTTTCTTCGCACCTGCTGCGCCCGACATTGACATTGACACCCAACCATTTATGATAACAGCGAAACCATAAGAAATAGATAGTTCTAAGTAGGAAAATATATTGCACTTAAGAAAAGCTGTAACTGGAAGCATATTGGGTATCACTCTCTATATAGAGGACGCTTCAGGTGTCAATGGTCCTATTCGAATACAGTATTTGGGATTCATTTCAGGACTCGGCGGCAGATTACAGCAATCATCTGGAGGTGAGCCAGCTCTGTCAGCTCGTGCTATTGGCTACAGTACCTACCTACCTACACAAATTGGATACCCATCTTCATCCTTAGTGCCACAATCATAACATCAACATAACAAACAACAACAACTAAAAAAGGGCTCTCTCACGCTCTCAATGCGCACTCTCAACTAAAGCGATTCTTCTTGTTTCGCTCTGTCGCCTACGGACTGTCTCGCAATTAGTCACAGGTATGTGTATTTGCGCTTCCGACCCCCCTTGTTTAATTTCCGGACAACACCATGGCCAGCGCATCACCATGATACCCTTCAGAAGAGGGGAGAGCTACTTTATCCCACTTCGCGTGGCCTGCGCGTCTCACTCAACCCCTCATTGAATCTTCATCTTGATCGCGACTAATAGCGTTTTGTTTTACAGATTCGTCATAGATACACTCATGGCCGACACAAAACTCACCGACCAGCAGGTCTCTGACCTGAACACCATCCTGCGCGGCGACGGAAGTCTTGACTCGAAGGTCCAATATGTCACAATCATCAAATCGGGCATTAAACAACACAATGTCCCCGAATCTAGTGTCTCTCAGCTTTTCGATGGCTTGCGCGCAGCTACTACCTCGCAGCATGCCGCTCTGGTAAACGCTGGTTTCACTGCCCTGAATCATCTCCTCACGCGCCTCTCTCGACAAGATCCCAAGCTCTTATCTAAAGAAGCCGCGCGAACTTTGCCAATTGTCGTCGAAAAGCTCGGCGACCACAAAGACAAGTTCCGTTCTCTTGCTTCGCACTCACTCGTTACTCTATATGCCGTTGCGCCGGCAGATGTCGAACGTTTTGTTCGAAACTCAGCTATGAACGGAAAGAATCCTAGAGCAAAGGAAACCTCCATGAGTTGGCTACTACAGGTAAGTACAACCACACCTGCTGCGCTCAATCGGGTGTGCTAACGGAGTACAGATGCACAAAGAGAACGGCCTGCCATTCCGAGGTTACGTCCCTGTACTCATGGAACTTCTCGAGGACGCCGATGGCATGGTACGAGATGCGGCCAAAAACACAGTCATTGAACTTTTCCGATCTGCGCCAAATGCTGCCAAATCCGATCTTAAGCGACAACTCAAGAACTTCAAAGTACGACCTGCAATTGAGCAAGCTATCGTCAAGGAGCTCGCCCCGACGTCTGGTCGCCCCGAGACTCCCGCCGCCGAAGCCACCGCCCCAGCACCTCGTCCAGCTCTTTCGGCCAGTACTTCATCAGTAGCAGCAGCCGAGCGCCCTATCACTCCTGGAATCGAGACTAAGCCAGAAACTCTCGAGCCACTGTACGTCAACACAAACCGCGAGCTGGACGACGTTTTTAAGGACATGGCGTGGTTTTTCGAAGGTAAAGAGTCGGAACAGAATTGGCTGAAGCGAGAAAATTCCGTCAATAAACTGCGGCGACTCAACGTGGGCAATGTTCCGTCTGACTTCCCAGATACCTTCCTTGTTGGGGTTAAGAGCATGTTGGATGGTATCATCAAGGCGATTACCTCTCTGAGAACCAGTCTCTGCAAAGAGGGTTGTGCTCTTATCCAGGAGATGGCTAATACGTTTGGTCCTGCAATGGACCCCATGGTTGAACTGCTGATGCAATGCTTTGTCAAGCTCGCTGCAGGAACCAAGAAAATCAGCTCTCAGCTTGCCAACGTGACGGTTGATACGATTCTGAGCAAGGTTTCGTACACTCCACGCTTGATGCAGCACATCTGGATGGCTTGCCAGGACAAGAACGTTGCACCGAGAACTTATGCTACAGGGTGGCTCAAGACCATTCTAAAGAAAGAGGCCCAGCACAAGCATCATATCGAGCATACAGGTGGTGTGGATTTAATCGAGAAGTGCATCAAGAAGGGCCTGACTGATGCTAACCCTGCTGTAAGAGAGAAAATGCGATCAACGTATTGGGCCTTCTGGGGAATCTGGCCTGCAAAAGCAGATGCGTAAGTTGACTTTGCTCCCGTTTCTGTCATATTTATGGCTAACACGAATTAGCATCATGGCCGATCTGGACGGCACTGCCCAGAAGCTCTTGAACAAGGACCCTAGCAACCCTCATTCGCCTAAGAAGGGAGAGACGGCTGCACGACCTGGATTGGGATTATCCAAGAGCACAATGGGCACAAGCAAGCCAAGTATTCGAGAGGCTATGATGGCTCAAAGAAAGGCAAACGCAGCAAAGAACCTCCCAGCTCGACCAGGCTCAGCTATGGCTCATCTTTCGCCCGTGAAAACAACCACTTCCACCACAGCAACTGCAGCAAGCAAACCATCAGGAACCCGAACTCGTCCAGAAACTGGCGGCATGTCAGGTGCTCCGATGCGGCCAGCAAGGAGGCGGCCGGAAATGGCAGCGCGTCCTGCGACGGCGGGCCCCTACTCCGTGCGTGACATGGATGCTGGGAGTCCTGAAAGTATCAGGTCCAAGACACCCAAACCCCGAGAGACCACACCTAAGAGAACTGCTCCTCGACCACGACCTGGACATGCTTCACATGCTAGTGAATCCAGTCTTGCGTCACCTACGTCCGTGAGGTCAGGCACCAAGCCCGCGGCTTCACCTCGCACAAGTCCTACAAAGTTGAAGCAATCACAATCTGCCATGTTGCCTATGAGCAGCCCCTCTAGAGCAAATGAGGACTTTACTCTTGTTGTTCCAAATATGGCTAATTTGAGGGCCATGCAGAAGCCTGCACCAGAGCCTCATCAGAGGGCTCCTCAGGCTAACCAAGAGATTCCCTCAGAATTAACCACTCCTGTGCTTGAGGATTCACCACATATTGTCCCAGGAGCTATTAAAGAGGCTGCGCCAGTCTCAGAGCCAGAGACGGCCCCTGAACCAGCGGCTGAAGCCGAGACCCAGTCCGCCGATCAACCTATGGAGGAGGTTGCTGAACCTCCCGTGGCCGTCTCGGAGCCTGTGGTTGAGCCTACACCGCAGCCGTCGGAAACCATGCAGGCCGAACCTGTTTCAGGAGCGCCTGGTTCGACACTGCAAGTGTATGAAGACCCGTTCACTGATGAGCAGCCTTCTCCAAAGCCGACCTTTAACGTTCCTGTGCTGGAAGACAAACCCGTCAACGCTGATGCGGCCAACCTGCCCAATGCCCGTGCTCAATCCCCCGTGACGCAAGACGTAGAATCCTCTGAGAGAACAAAGCAGAGCTCACGACTGCTTGAAAGCGGTATCACCAGAGTCAAGGCAAAGACTCTTGACGTTCATGGATTCAGAAAGTTGCAGTCTCTTTTGCGTGATACCAAGGGCATCTTCACTGATGATAAGTTTGAGGCTCTGTTGATTGGACTCTTCCAATACCTGGAGGATCCTCTGTCCGGAGTAAGCACCGAAAAGGCTCAGGATATCAAAGCCCAAATCCTTGCTACAATCAGGCTACTCCTCCGAAAGGAACGTGACAACTTCCAGCCTCATGTGTCCAGGGGTCTCGAATCTCTCCTTGAGACACGCAGTGCTTATGATATCCGTGCTCATATTGTCAGTGGCGTTGAGGTCTTGGCTGATGAACTCGTCACCATTGGTGATGGCTCTGAGATTGTTGTTGTCCTAACAAACCGTCTTCAAAACGTTGACAGCTCTACTCCTGAGGGAAGCCGTATGCTCAGCACCGGAATGCACGTGTTGCGAAGCCTGCTTGACAAGAGACCCAACTTCGTCCCTACTGATACTGAACTTGGTCAGCTGGCCAGTCTTGCCGGTCGATGCCTTGTTTCTACAGACTCTGGTGTTCGTATGGACGCCGTTCAGCTTTGCGTTGCTCTTCACTCAAGGGTAGGTGAGCAGGTCTTCTGGAATGCCCTGAAGGATGTTCAGGATGACCCCAAGAGCTTGATTACCTACTACATTGTCAAGAGACAGCGGGAGCAGACTCCTACAATTGCAGCCTGAAGGGAACGCGGTGACTAGGCTTTCATCTGCTGGAGTTCAGGGGACATTTCATAGGTCAGGCGTTGGATGCCGGAATCTCATTAGGGGCGGATGGTATGGCATATTGGTACGGAACGGCGATGTCAAAAGCAGGGGCGAGTCATAAAAGGTGTCAAGTTCCACTTCCATGATGCACTGGCGGCAGAATCGACGTGTTTGGTTTCACATTCTTGAGTTATGGCTATTGAATGGTCGAGTTGCTATGGTTTTAATGCCCTGGGTTGCTTGTCGGTTTGTACATTTAGCTATTTGTAATTACTTGCACATTTTATACACGAGACATTGGCCATTGCTTATTTAAGGTAGTACAACTTCAACGAGGTATATAGATAGATACATGTATTGGACTAGAAATGAGGAAACATCTGAACTCAAGCCGGTGATGTATAAACTCCAGCAAGAGAGCGCCTCAAGCTAAAGAAGGACCCGAACACAAAATAAAGTCTGGCACCCATGTGGACAAACAAGGCGAGCCAGAATGCGATGTATGTCACTGGCCACGCTGTTCCTTCGGTTCTTACAGCTGTAGCAAATACTGCCATGATAAAGTACAACGCCAACGCGCCCGCAATATAGAGACAACTTATCTTCCACATCAAATGCTCGATAGAGTTGGGGAAAGTCCAGTTCCATGCTGACAGATGAACACCTCCATAGATGCCAGACAGAAGCAGCGCAAGGCCAGCGAGCCACGGGAACTGTTGGAAGAAGCCCAAAAGACCAAAGACGCCTTCACTCTCTGTGAATACACTGAAGTTGATATCAAGGTTTCGTTTCCCTTCGCTGAAAGGCATGGTTCTGTGCGTAGGGTCGAAAACTGGTTTGAACTCTGGTAGTTGAGCGACGAAGAGATCTTGGCCAGCTTGAGGCCCAGCATCATCTTGGGGACTTATCGTCTCAAAATACCAAGCGATATGATTCACCTTGACAGAACTCGCTGTTTTGCAAAAAGCCTCGCGGTTGTGGAAGGGATAGGTTGACAAGATGGCATCCCAGCGATGGAGGGACTGCTCTGATAGTACAAGAGGTATATGTGCAAACTCTGGGTGATATAAGAAGCCAGATGGTAGAATATCTCTAGGCCACAGCTCCAGCCCTGGCTCTGGCTTTACCCAAGGCCCTGATCGTGGATTCCCCAGGTATCGGGCAGTCTTTCATGCGCTGGAGGTCTTGCAAAGTTTCGCATCCAAGACCAACCTATCCACTCTCGAGAGGATGACCCAGGAGTTTCTTCAAGAAGCTGCATCTCTTATACCCTCAAAACATCATGAAAGTATGTTCTGCAAGGTTTTGGTGTGGCCCAGTCTGGCTGTATCAAGCTGCCCTTCCTTGTAGGAGACGGCTAATCTGGATGTGTTTGAGGGGGAACATATTGTGATAGAATGGACGTTGCACAAGAAGGGCTATCCCTCTCTTGAAGTCTCCTGGGTTTATAACTTCTGGATCCGTAGGAGTAGTTTCCTATAAAGAACGGAGTTTGGAACTCAAGTTCCAGGCCTGTTGTAACTGATCTGCTGCCATATACAGAGCGATTTCGGGTGCAAATAGAGTCATCGTAGCCCATTTCAGCTTGTAAAGAAATACATCATACCATGCCGCCTTGACAGGAACATCGAGATGAAGAGCCGCATCGACACACACAGTGATATACTTGCTTCCCCTCTTCTCCTGCAGTTGATTCATGTATGATATCGCTCTTCAACATGATAGGTAGGGGTAGTTGCGTGGAATATATACGATCAATAATCTTGGATCATATGGTGTTGATATATGTTACAAACCCGACGAAACTGGCATCAACAAGGGCATGAAAGAGATACAACCATCACTCTCGTCAGAGAGCGTGAAGAGTATAAAGAGCCGTCCTACCGAAAAGAACCTCTGACCCCTTTTCATCAACGTACAAAGATAACCAATACTCCTCCCTGCCTGCCATAAACCATCCTCAAAACCACCATCACCATATGCACAAGAAATTTGCCGAAGTAGCCACAGCCAAGCAAGCAAGCAAGCAAACAAACAAGCAAGCGTGAGAGAAAAAGAATTGGATATCATTAAATGTCCTGGCACAAAAAACGCCCTGCGGGTTGGATGACACATGCAAGCGAACCCAGCCTGGGAGCTTGAGAATCCAACAGTGCCCAAGTAATCTTTTCATGACAACCTAGATCGTGTTCATTCGTTGGGAGCGAAGCCCAAGAATCCACGACTTGGAGGTCTCGTTAAAAAGTCGATACAGTCTTCATAAGCCCTTTCCGTATAGAGATCTCGAGCTCCCTAAGCATCCTCGAAGATCGTGTTACTGTTCTCAATGACAAACTGTATCGCAAGGTTCTTCGCGTGCATGTCCGTCATCTCGCGCTCAAGGCTCGTGTCACGCATGATGGTAGGCGCAAACACAACAGCTAAGTTCTTGGGAGACATCTAACCAACTGTTAGTGATTGTAGACGAGAGCAATAGTTAAGGCAACATACCAAGTTCTCAGGTTCACGTTGAGCAACGCGTGCAAGATGGAACATGAGGAATTCAAGACAATCACGATGCCTTTGAGGCATCGAAGCAAACGTCTTACGTAGGTGATCGCTTCGTTCCGTTTCATCAACAATAGCTGTAGGCTGTTAGCAGTCCGTTATCTGAAAAGTCATGAACAAACTCACCATTTGATTCGAGAACTCGCTCATACACGTCAAATGTGAGCAATGGGATAGGAAGTTTGCGGAAGTATTGCTTCAGCACACTGGTAACAGCAGTGATATCCAGGTCCGGATCTGAAATATCAAAGTTCTCATCCTTACTGAAGCCATCCTTGATCATATTGACTTGAGAGTTGCCACCGGTCTTTCGGTAGATACCCTCCTGGTCCATTCCTCTTAGTTCCACCTCTTCGATACATCTTGTGACCACGCTAGGAATCTGTCGGCGCTCATGGTCGGCTCGCTCTGCGAGATCAGATCCAAAGAGAACCGTGGCAGGCTCAGCTGCGTCAACGTTGTTCATAGTACCTGCAGAGCCGGACTTGGGCATGGCGTTCTTCTTGCCGAAGAATCCAAAGCCTTGTCGTTCACGCTCACGCTCTTCTTGTCTCTTGGTTAGCGCTGCAGCTGTACTGTGCTTGTCATGCGAGTTGACGCCGTTAGAGGGAGGCCCAGCAGGCGCTTCGACTTGGGCCACAGTCATATTGTAAGGCATTCCAATGTTCTCTCCGCTCAGCTGGCCCTGTTGCTGCATCCTCTCACGGTCGTTCTGGAATGCGACGACAGCTCTGTTGACACCCTTGGCCACACCTTGGGCCAATCCCTTGGAACCCTTCTTCCAGTTGAACTTCTTGGCTTGACCCTTTCGAACCTGAACCACAGTTGGTCCGGCTTCGACGATGGGCTCTTCATCAGCAGGAACCAGAGTAGCACCCGTTGAGAGACTAGCGGCATCGAGGTTAAGGGAAGAGTTGTTGAGGCCGCCCTTGCCTGGTCCGTAGATACCCAGACCGCCAGGAGACTTGATATCTCCTCCAATCTGTGACTTGAAGCGTTCCTGGATCTGGTGTGTCAAATCGTTATTCATATCAGCAAGCTGTGCATTCTTCGACGACAACTGCTCAAATTCAAGCAGGGCACGGTCTCGATCCGCGATAGCTTGATCCTTCTCTTCAAACAACAGATCCCGCTCTTCGTGTAGCTGCTCTATTGCGGCTGACATGGTCTGCTTGACCTTGTCAAGCTTCTGAACAAACTCCTTGATTGCTGAATCCTCAAGATCCCGGGGATCGATAGGTGTCTTGGTCTCCTTTGCTCGTTCGACATATCCGGCCAAGACCTCCAGCTGTCGAATCATAATCTCAGTCTGGGTGTCAAGAACGGAAACTGTTTTTCGCTTTTCGACCAGCTTCTTGTTGAGGCTCTTGAGATCCTTCTCAGTAGTGAACTGCCTCTCGAGCTCCGCAACTCGCTGCTCCGAATTCCGTAGTTGCCGCTTAAGGAACGCAGGATCGTCACCTGACGCCAATGACATGGGACTGCTGATCTCCTGTGCATGATAATCGTCGGCAACTGGTGTTCGTGGCCAGCGAGGTGACTGTGTCGCTCGTGTAGTCTCGCTAATGCTTCTGGCATGACCAGCTCTGTTCGATAGCTGGTTTGGTGACTCCACGCTGTTGGTGCGCCCATGTCTGACAGCGTTGGAAACTCTGCGGAGGATGGAAGTTGAGCCTTCGTCTGTACCTAGGATACGCGCCATGTCCTCGTCCATACTAAAGTCACCGCCGCTGCTCCATCTAGGTAACTTTGGCGAGACCTTGGGTGAGGTGCCGTCGTCCTTTGACTCCTTGCCACTAGGGTGGCCCTTGTTGTTCTGAGAGGCTGGAGGGATGGGAGCTGAACGAGGCTGCATGTAAGAATCGGTTGTTTTCTTTTGAGTGGGAGTCTGGCGAGTGGGTGTAGGGTCATCAGTGGTATCTTGTCGGTTTTGTCGATTGTTGCCATTAACTACCTTTTGTCAGTCTACCAGTTTTACTTCTGCTTAAGCGAAGACTTACCATTACGCCCTGGGGCAGCTGGAACTTCCTTTCGCGCAAGAGGCTTTGCGTTCTCTGGTCTCGAAGATGTTCTTGTTGACGAGTCCATAGATGCACGAAGCTCGTCCTCGTCCATATACCTCGACTCTTGGGATGAGCGAGACGCAGGTGTGGTGGCGTTGCTATCAGTGTGTGGCAGGCCACCCTTACTAGGCCCGTTGCTAGTTCTTGCAGAGTTCGTCTCTGCAGGTAAACTCGAGGACTGTGAACTACTCCTTGAGAGAAGCTTCTTGCTCTTGGGAGCCTCCTGTAATTTGAAGTCCTCCGTAGGTGCGCGGCGACCACTTGTCTTCTGGCTCTTCTCGTCGGTAGCGGGTGAGCGTTTACTAGAATCGGTTCGCGAGTTCTTGGAGTGCTTGCGATCAGGAAGCTTTGGTGCAACGTCGTGCTCCGAATAGGATGGTTGACGCCCTTTCTCCTGGAAAGCAATATGTGGTGTAGAGGTATGAGAGTCGCTTCGTTTCTCAGATGCCGGTTTTGCCGCGCTGAAATAGTCCTTCGACTTGCCTGACTCCGGTAGATTATCTGAAGTTGATTTCGGCGTTGGGTGCGGGCTTGGGTCTAAAGCAACCGAAATCATGAAGCTATCGGCATCGTTAGAAGCATTGTCGTTCCGGGTCATCATGGTTGAGTTTCGGTTGCTCCGATATGTTGTAGCAGGCAAACTTAAACCATCAGGCTTTCGTTCAGGAGAACGAGCTGGCCTGGAACTGCTCCTAGATGACGACTCGTTACGACCGTGATTTCGTGGACGAGGTGAAAGCTCTGTAGCAGTATCTGAATCAGGATCGACCCGATCGTTGGAAAAGGCATTCGGTGGAATGGCGTTGGCGGGAAGGGCGGGCAGTGACTTTTCCGTGATCATAGGTGAATGCTCTTTTTCTCTTGCTTTCGCTGCAGCTGCAGCTTTAGATTTTTTCCGTCTTCGTGCCATCAGCGTTTCGTGGCAGCCCATGCAGAAGATGCCTTGTGAAGTCCGGGCATATCGTAGGTTCTCGATTTTGCGTTTGCAGTTGCGACAACGGAAACATGTAGCACAAAACGCCTGCTCCCCAGTCAGGATGGCTAGGTCTTCAATCTTATTGCCGCAGGCGCTGCAGCTATATGTGCAGTTGTTGCAGATGAGTGAACCATCTCCAAGAAGCAGTAGGTTCGCATCAGAGTCGAGCAGTGTGCCACAGGTATTACATCGAAAGCAGTCCAGATGCCATCGGTTACCGGCTGTCAAAAAGTCAGCTTGCCCAAGCATACGGCGGGATGATTTGCAATCTTGCGGTGAGGCGCAGATGATCATCATGGATAACAGTGACACATCTCACTAGACCAGCTAATGCTGAAAATTGTAACGTACCTAACTCGAACGCTTTTCCTTCTTCGAGGATCTTCCAAACCTGTTAGCAAACCATTCCCCAATGTTCTTTAGGTCGAGTAGAACAGCATACCTCTCCGCAACCTTTGCAGGGGAAGACGTCGTCGGTGTCGTTGTCCATTCCAGGACTCTCCAAGTAATCCTCCACGATGCCGGCCATTGTGGGCAGTTGTGTTGAGGAGCAGCAAAGATTTGTCTTGGAACTTGGGGTGAAGCGATCGAAATGTGGTGCTCACGGCGGATACGGCATTCAAGTACGGGGTTGTTGCAGCCCAAGGTAGCAAGCAACACGACGCAGCTAAAGAGCAGGCGTCATGGACGATGTCGTAGCGGAGAGCAAAGGGGTCGGTTGGACCAAGAATCGCGGAGGAACTCGTGGGAGAATCGACGTAAAAAGGACGTTGTTGAGGCGGGCGGCGGGCGGTCGAATCGGAACGGGGTAGCAATATTTTGTTGATAGCTGTCGCACGGTAGTGCCCCGTCTATGAGGGCGACTAACAAGAACTTTTGAATGGAGTTCAAAAAGTCAGGAAGCAATGGACAGCCCAGCAAAGGTCAGGGTAAGATCAAGCCCAAGCCAGCAGACAGCGAGAGAAGTCGACGGAGCCAGGCCAGGGGGCGTGTGGAGGGTTTGATGAGGACAAGGGCCCGGGTGTAGAAACGGACCAGGGGCTTCTAACGATGGATTCGCTAGAGAAACGTCGGCCAGGTTGGAGATGAACAATGCAGAAGGTTGTATTCGCAGATTCGACGCAGGAGGAAAAAGAAGCGAATGAATCTCTACGAGGGAGAGAGGCTAAGCTAAGCGATGTATGATGGGCGTTGTGTTGTATGGAGGGCTGTGTCCTGTTCGATTGGATCGGCGTATAACGGACAGAGCTGAGCTAAGTGTAAGATGGCAATGGAAGCAATGAAGAAGATGATGAATTCGGCGAAGAGAGAAGACGTAACAGAAAGAGATGGCAAAGAGATTTCGTCGAAACTCCAGGTCAGGACAGGTCAAGTACAGCACATTGATAATACGACACAACAAATAGAAGGCAAGAAAGAGACAGCAGAGCAATCTGATCCGGATATGTCGTGGTCCTGGTTCACCCAAGGAGACTGAGAGGAATGAATGGAGACGGACGTCTAGTGAGGTGGGATCCGAATGTGGATGGGATGAACAGCCACTGAAGGGGAGTCCCCAGCCCCAGGGCAGCCTGGGCAGTGGGTAGTGGACCAGCCCAGGGGATCATCCACTAAAACTGGCAGGGACAGAGAAGGCAGCGAGAGGGGTTACAGCTCAGGTTCAAGGGGAGAGCCCGCCCGTGGAGGGGAGGGGACCTTGGGCCAACGCGCTAAACGGCCCCTAGTTAGCCGTTCCAGGCCTGAGCGGGTTTAGTAGCTGTGACCAGTGTTCTCCAGCCCGTCTCACCATGAAGGATGTCCATCTGTCAAGAGGAAATGTCAAAGAGAATTGAGCGGTCGGGCTTTGACGCTGGAAGAGCAGGTATTGGTAGTACATCAGGGGCTAATCTCTAATACTGTATGTACACGCAACTTCATACAGGATTCGAATTGAGTGTTGCTCGCCGATATGCTGTCAAATACGTTGCTTGTCTCACCCAAGCTATCTGATAAACCTCCGACAAACAAGTTCACAGCCTTCACATGCTTGGGTCTGGTTGGATTGGATATTTTTAACTTTACCTGCTTTACAGCCTAAGTTGAATTCTAATTCCTGCAAATGCGATATGTTCGAAGCTGTCCCTGCCACTTCACGACGGCTATAACAGGGAGAATGTTCTTGGAATGATATTGACCCACGTCTCAGCAACCACCGTGTCGGAAGATACTGTAGGGCTCATGATCAGGGTCTTTTTTTTTTTTTTTTTTTTTTTTTTTTAATTGGGAGCTGACGAATTGCATACGTTGTCTATGACTACGGATCGTTTGTCTGAGTGACTGAGAATTAGTTCGAGTCTTGGTGAATAAGGGGGCGTTCTAGTACTCGCAGACCGTGATGCTGCAGATGCGAGGTATAAGGTAGCCAGCAACCATGCTGAGTCTGAATACATACAAGGTATGCAGATTCACTATTGGGCATCAATGGTATTTTATCCGTTCAGAGGATATACAGAACTGGGCATGATTGGCAATCTCTAACAATTACACCCATCACTAAAACTCACCTCAAATTCGTTCAATCTCCCTCTCATCTCCAGCCTCAAGACGGTCTTCAAACTAACACCCACCACCTGCAGAGACGCCTTGGCTAGCGTATGCCGCTAGACGCAAAGACCCAGGGGCAACAAACCAGGCCCCAGGGGGGACACAGAGCAAGCTTTTCTGGCTGAAGGAACAAGAGGCACACTCACACTCACGCACGCGATGTTCACGGAAAAGCCAATGCAGAAAAGAGGCGCTTGTGGCGGCCGCGGCTGGTAATGGACATTCATGGGGGTATGGATGATGGATCGAACTTGTCCTCCTCCGCAATGTCGATCCGATGACATGAACCCCGCCTGCAAGAGTAAAGATCGCTGACGACGGGAGACATTGCTTCTGTCAGATATGGAATTCACGATATGGACAGTCTGTATGGATACAAGCTCTGAGAAGGGATCGTGGAGCTAGGGAGAGCTGCCGAGACACAATCCACTGACCTCCACTGCAGCTATGGAATGAAGTGAATTTCATAGACGATAGCCTGGTGGCAAAAAGACCAAAGCTTCCTTCATTCAACCGTCAAACCCTACAGCACCTTATTAGGGTTGTGTTGCCCGAGACGGACACCTGCTTAAACACGATGTTAACCTCAACGCAGCTGCAAGCAGCCATATCGTTGAATTAGGTTCAGTGCATATGTATGTCTTTGTTCATTAATGGGTAAAGCAAGGGTACGCATACATGGCAAAAAGACGGTAAAGCTCATGTCGTGTCGTGTTGCGTTGTTGTGATAAAAAAGCTCCGCTGTTTCAGACAGTGTGATTTTTCCCTTTCAGCCTTTGCGTAAGGCATTGACGAAACGCAAATCATGAAACGTGTAATGGGATGAGAGGATTTAGTCCCTTGCACTCGGTAGAATATGGATGAATGTCAGTCATGCGAGTTGAGTTTGCTCTCCATTTAGAGAGTAACATAACATAATACAACGTTAGTTGACTTTTGTTGCCATTGTTTGCTCAGTTTGCTGGCTGATATTAATGTTGTACTTGTATCTATTTTGGGGGTTCCTTCATAAGCCGGCCTCTCCTTTGTCCAATTCCATCATGAAACCCACGACCCTGGAAATATATTTGATGCACGTGTTAGAAAGGGGTATAGTCGAGTGGACATGATTGCATGGATCGGTTTCGTGAGCAGGGGTCCTCCTGATAGTGACTGGAGCATGTCACGACCACGACCACATCCCTGGAACTTTCAATCTCCCCATATGAGACGAGACACTTTGTTCAGTGAGAGTAATAAAGTAAAGTAACCTTGAATACACGGCTGACAAGCATAAGCATTACACGCTCAGCCTTGAACGTTACCATTACTGCTTGCGGAAACCTCCATTTGCAACCCTCAAGATTACACAGCCTCGCGATGGATGGGTTCACCAGCTCAAGTCAAGTCAACTCTGATGTGACATGTCTGACTGATCTTTTCTTCCTTGGGTCCGATCACTTCCTTTGACAGCTGACGAGGCATATCTTGAAACTCCCGCTCCATCACCATCGCTTGTTTCAAGTTGTCAACTCTTCAACTCTTGGGCCACTTTTTCGCTCTTCTTTCCAATTCTAGCATTTTTCGCTCTACCTCCGTCATCTCATTACAAAGCCACGTAGCTTAGAAATACTTGCATTTGCCGATAACACAGAGTTTCATGTTTGATCGTCGTCGTACCCTGCGGCAGCTTCGACATAACGTTAGCCCCTTGATCTATCCGTCACTGGTAAGCGCGCCGGTAACTTACACCGGATCACCATATTCGATCTGACAGATGTAACGTTCATACCAAAGCAGGAATAGGTATATGATCACTTATATATGCTGCTAAAACCGACAAGCTTTCGGTTTTAACACACAACTAAGGGTAACTTTCCGTTATGTCACCGCCAAGTTTGTAGGGGCTCCTGGCTTGACTGTTTCAAGACCTGGAGCTGTCACTGATGGTGACAGTCATCAGCCCGCTTACATATGCTGTATATGGAAACACTCGCAAGCTAGTCCCTGTTAGATGACTGTACCATTTTATTCCAAATTGTTGATGGCCGAGGCACGAGCATAGAACAGAGTTTGGATGAAGCATCTCGAACTTGGAAGTGTCTCGTCATGTCTTCCTTCGAAACTTTGTACAAGTGAGAATGATACCAAAATAAAGGCCAAGAGTTTTCAAAAGCCAATAAGAGAGATTCACACGGACTCGACGTTGTCAAGTTGCGACAAACCCAGTCGTGGTCAACCATTGGTGGTTCGACTTAGAATACAACCTCTCCATGCGGTGAAAAGAGAGATATCAACTCCAGAAACATATAACAAACCCAGCTTAGTTATTATTCAGATCGACGATCGGAAGTGTTCTTTGACACAAACTCATCTAAATTTCGCCTTCCAGGCACGCAGTTTCACTGGCAGGCAAACTTCAAGACAGCCTACACCCAGTTTTGGTGATCTGCTCGTAGGTACATACAATGCCTTTCACGAGATACATTGTCCTGTTGTGACTAGACCCATCGGACCCAAATATTTGTGACATGTCCATCACATCAATATGATGCAGCTTGAAACGTTGACACGGCCTCACCGTGGTCTTTCTGCAGGTACCGATCGTCCTCATACCGATGCGACCTCTGCACTGGCCTCTCTATCATGTATCATACCGCGCCAGAACCAAGAAAAGCACTTCGAAATTTGTTATTATCTGACCTTGGATTGATTCGATTATAGCGGTCATATGGTATGAAACTTGTGTGTCAACTTTTGTCTAACCCGATAACAGAACCTCTGAACGCCCTCAACGCAGAATTCATGCTTTGCTAAGCCGTTCCTCACATCGGCTTTCACTTCTCAGCAACAAGCTTCCTGACCTTATCCAGCAATAAAGAACTCTCCCTGCCAAGCTTCTTGTTTCCATTACGATCCCTCGTCTTAGCCATGGCCTTCTTGAACCTCTCCCTCTCAGCAATCTTCTGCGCCCTCTCTTCCTGTCTGCGCTCAAACTCCCGCCGCTTCATCTCAGCCTCCTCCTGGCGCTGTGCTGCTTTGGCGAGTTGCTTGTCGTAGTAGCCTGGTCGTCTGGTGCGCCGTCTGTTGCCATCACTAGTGGGCTCACCGACGGAGTTCTCCTGTGCCTTGGCTTCATCTGCAAGCATGAGCTGTCGTGTGGGATGCATCTCTTCGCCCTCTTCCTCAGGTTGCTTCTCCTCGCTGGTGTCTTCTACAGGAGCCTCATCTTGGACAGGCTCGCTCGTCTTTGGTGCTGGCGCATTTTGTTGTTCACGAGCTTTGATCTTTGCATAAGCCTTCTTGACCTTTGCCTTGTGAATCAACTCCTTCTTGACCTTTGTGACTGTGGTTGAATGTGAGTATATGAAGTGAATGAAAATTTTCAAAGGTAAGATAGGAGAGAGGACAAACCTTTTCGTCGCCAAGGACCGTCTGGTAAATTCTCTGGGCCGACTCTGAAGCCATGCTTGGGCTTCTTTGCCTCTGGAGCAGCATCGCCGCCTTCGTTTTGATGCTTGGGAGCCATGATTGTGGCTTTGTAAGTGTATGAGGATTGTCGTTGATGAGAATTGAGAAATGTCTCCACTGTCTTCGGTGAAGGAGTGGGTCTCACGCTGACCGTGACCGACACCGTAACTAACGGCACTTGTGATTTTTAGGTCGGTTTTCGGAGAGTTTCGGTGGAGCTGTGCCGTAATCTGATCAACCAAAAGTTAACCAGAGCTCACACGACTTTGCACTGTTGGACTGAACTGAACTGGACTGGACTGGACTGGACTGTTTATTTGTTGTGTAACTGACTCAAACGAATACGGCATCAACAGATAATTGGTCTACTTGTAAGTGGGCTGATGGAGGAGATGCTGGTATAACTGTTTCTGGTTGAGGATGCATTGCCAGGTCACACAAGAGAGAGTTTATACTACCTAAAATCGGGTGACTGGCTGGTTCATGGACTGTTGAGCTTCCTAAAGAGCTCAGCAATAACAAGGCGCAGCACAGCTTGTCTCAATGTTATGCTCAAAGGTACTGCGTCTGTTTCTACACGTCAACTCTGCATCACCAATCACACGGTTACAGCCAATGCATGTCAGGGATCCTTCCAGCAGGCGCTAAACGTCAGGTATCCGCAAGGGACGTGAGCACTGTAGATTAGCGTGGGTGAAAAGTTTCTTTTTTTGCTGTGCCTTGTGAGCAATAAGTTGAGATGCTTCATCAGAGACCAAGCCAAAAACGTCGTTAGTTGGATGTGGCATATCTGGGGGGCTGTCAGTATCTCCACCTCATGAGCTGTAGGCCAAGATGTGAATATCAAGACATGGACAGACTACCTATAGTAGCTACAGTAGAATATTATCTTACGTTAAGTACTCAGTATGACAAGGGATCTAAAATGTGTCGTTCAAACAAACAACTCCTCTATCCAAAGGTATCTATAAACATCAAGGTACACGACTCTCTTGTTAGTCTTTGTTCTAGCGTTAGACGTGCTAGGGAATGATTCACACATTCACCGCCATCGGCCCCAGTTGGTGATAGAATTAACGTCGTATCATAACTGCTTGTACCCGGACGGACCTAAACCTAGACCCAGACCCTGTTGATTTCTGCCCGCCTCATCTCTCTGACTCTCTTTAAACATATGACCTCTCTCTCTTAACACGGCAGGTCAACGACTCATTTCGTCTACTTATAAGCCCATCTCCTCTTCTTTGTCTTTTCTAGCTCTTCCGGGGGAAGACGGGACCGCCCAAGACTCACTCCATCGTCAGTGTAACTGTCGTCATATTTGGTGGATGACGTCCCACGATACGATCCCAGATTCCCCATACTCATACTCAGACTCAGATTCGCATTCTCTCGACCCACGCCGTGCCTGGCTATTGCTCTAATCGTCCTCGTCGCATGATACACCAATATCCACATCTCTCGGCTCATTAATCAGACCCTTTCTCTACCTTGACCACGCCCGTTAGATGACAATATCAGCAACTCTAAAATCCCTGCATTGAATCACCCATCACCTTTTATAACACCACCTCTCGGCTCTTTCGTCTTTCTTCATTCATGACGGATTCTACTAAGAAACTGTACGGCTGCTGTTACAGCTATTCAACATCGCCGTCATGCCTATCTTTCAAGCCGATTTAGACAATCACGAATCTGTTGAGCCAGCACCACCTATTGAAGTCGAGGTGCCACCCCCAGCTCCGACGCTTAGACGCCTTTCGGAGGAGAGCATTCGTACCGAACTTTGCGAAGGGCCTATCTTTGAGAGTCCACCACAATCAAACACCAACAGTCCCGAGAGAACCGATAGTGCTGAAAATGGGATATCGGATCGAGCCTCTTTAATCGAGAGGTTAAAGAGGGCTCAGTCTCCGACCTGGATCCCAAACCGTCATGTGCGTTCTTCCATTTCTTTGTTGTAATATCTCCAAATTCTAACAGTCTCTCGCAGTTTGACTCCATTATTCAGCACCACGCTCCTCCTCCCGAGACAAAGCGAACTCAGTCGCCATTCGAACCTTCACTACTTGCGCCTGCCCAAATCACACCCGAAAAGAACGACTCCCAATCCGATTTCGACAACAGATTACGCGATGGCCTCAGCATCGAGCGACCGAGATCGGCCCTACACAGCGGTAACTTCACCGAGGAGGAAGCAGTAGCTAAGGATCGTGCGGCTCCGAGGAGTAGATATCCTGCACCAGCAGAGAGCTCATGGATTGCAACTTCACCACCGAGACACTACACGCCGTTCCAGCACGATAAAGGAATACCATTTACAGGGAGTGCAGAGAGTTTCCGATCAACTACATCGCCTCTATCCTCATCTCTCTCCTCAAGCTTTGTGTACAAGCCACCTACTAGTCCTTTGGTTCAGGCCCAGAGCTCAGAAGAACACGACATGTCTATACCGAGAGATGGATTTGGATATACTGGGAACAGTCGCTACATGCCAAACTCAGCCTCTTCCTCACCGTGGATGTCCCCATCGCCACGATATTCTCTCCCGCAGCGTGTTCCTTCGTATCGCAGAGAAGCATTTCCATATCAGGCACATCAACCTCGACGGTCATTGACTTCAACTCCAAGCTTCATGCAGGCCGGTGCATCTCCACCAACGCCCGCTCTTCTTCGACCACGAAGGTCCTCTCTAGTCGCAGAATCTTCGCCACTTCAGCACGCATCTATGGTTGGATCTTATGAAGAGAGCATTCTTCGTGGTCGCATGTCTACGACCCCTTCTAAGCCACTGGACTTTGTCGCTCAGATCGGCGTGTTGGGCAAGGGAAAATGCAAGTCCAGTTTGAAGTGCCCGCCACACGTTACTCTTTCATTTCCTGCTGTGTATTACAGCTACAGCAGCACCTCTCATGGTAGATCAAATACGGACGACGGGCCGAGTCCCTATGTTGGTCAGATTGACCTTGAAAACGGTCTTCCTAACCCCGATGATGAGCATCGGGCAAAGAAGAAAGCACAAAGCCGATTTGCAGACAGGAAACCCATCGAAGACATGATGGATATCGGTCTTGATAATCAAGGATCTGAGCAAATTTCACGCCGAAATTCTCGAGCCAGCCGCAGGTCCGGTTCTGGCTCTGCGAAAGCCCCTCCAGGCGGAAGCTATCTTATTCCGGAGAAGGGGCAGATCCAAATCATTGTCAAGAATCCGAACAAGACTGCTGTCAAGCTGTTCCTGATTCCTTATGACCTGACGGGTATGGAACCAGGTACCAAAACTTTTGTGAGACAGCGTAGCTACTCGGCTGGTCCCATTATTGAAAACGCCCCTGCAGCATCCGAAGTAAACACCAGTGACCGTCCTATCTTGAGATATCTCGCTCATCTCCACATTTGCTGCCCTGCAAAAGGGCGGTACTATCTTTACAAGAGCATTCGCATTGTCTTTGCAAACCGTGTACCCGACGGCAAGGAGAAACTCAGAAACGAAACAACATGGCCAGAGCCTCGCTACACTCCTTACAAGCCCATTCGTCTGATGCATACTCCGCTGCCTACACACTCTGGTCCTGGAGCTATGCTAGCCGCTGAAAAGGCGCTTCGCAGACGTAGTGTAGGAATCTTCCCGGGCCCTACGTCTCATGCTTTCGATGCCATGGAGCACATGTTTCGGGTCAATGATTCCTCTACTGGCAGCTCTGCAGCGGGCAATACCTTGCCACTCGACCCGATCCCTTTCTATCTTCCTGGGCGCGTCCGAACAAGCAGCGATGTCAGTAACAGCACAAGCACAACTGCCGCCCTCGGTAACGAAATGCGCTCTCCCGGCTCATCCCAAGCCAGTCGTCCTTCGACCAAGGACTCGACTGATGGTTCACCGTCGGGACCTGCACTCTACGAGAAGCTGAACAAAGGTGAACCTGGGTACGGCGGCAATGCCTTCGCTCTTAACAGGTCTGGATCACTTGGTGGTGCTGAAGGCTTGCTTTCCCAGCGCTTGCGTTCCCTCGGGGTCAAGCAACCATCACCTCCAGAGACACCCAACCGGGGTGACATGTCTCCTTAGACAAAAGTTATTCAGTAATTGCATGTTTCAGCATGCCTACCGTACATTAAGTGCCCTCATTGAAAGGGTCTTATTATAACCAAATATCTGTATATTGGATCATAGAGGGTATCGATTGCCCTGGATGGCGTTCTTTTTCTACCCCGTCTAATCATTGGATTGGATTAAAGGGACCTGGTCAGGAGTTATATTGCTTTGAGGCGTTTGGTGTATCTCGATACCAGGCAAAACCTGCCATAGAAGGTTTAGATAGTCAATTGAATCTCTACACACTTATACGACTCTCTAGTAATTGTTGTGAAAGAGCTGGCCAAAAGCTCGTAATACTTTGAACTTGAAACGGTCAACATGTTGGTCATGGCTTGAATTTTCTATTATACAAAAATAGTAGAATCTTTTGGTTTTATACACATAAATCTGTTATACATGATCAATCATCAAACATCTGCCTCCTCAACTTCTCTGCCCGCTTCTTAGCCAGTTTGTGGCGTGATTCTGCTTTGTGTGCCCAGGTATTGTTTCCATGATGATTCTCTTTCGAGTATGGCTTCTTCGGTTGCGGCTTCGCACCGTGAAACCTCTGGTCATAACGATCCCAGAACGCGTTCCAGTAGCTGAAGCGTTGGCGGGCAACCTGATCGTCTGGTTGCTCAGATCCCATTGCCTTCGCTTCGATTGTGACGTCGCTTGATGCATTGGAAATCTTGAGCGCTTGGTTCAGCTCAAAGTTCGCGTTTCGTTGAGAATGCCATATAGCGGCATACCGTCGAACTCTGTTATGTAGCATTTCCTTCCATGTCTTGTTGTCGATGACCTCCAAGGGCTCAGATGCTACTCCAAGGTTCTTCCCACGCTTCCTCTCCTTCTGCAACTCTCGGAGCAGAGTCTCTTTAACTTTCAGTAGGGAATGGTAAGACAGACTCTGAAGTACTTTGTCGAGTTCACCAGGCGAAATCTCTTTACCATTTACGACATATGCCGTAGGCATCGACTGAATCTCTGATGTGGTAAAAGCATGGTGCAGACGTGGGTACTTCTCCTCGACAGTGGATAACACACGAGAGACGTCTCCAGACCAGGCTGCCATCTTACGCATCTCTATCCACTTGTGCTGCAGACGGAAGAGGAGACTGTTGGGAGGCTTCAAGGTACGGGTATTTCGCATCAAACGCGGGATGTGCCGAGGGGGTGCCCAGCCTTGCCACCCTGGCATGAGCATCTTCTCGCACCAGTACAAGGCACGCTCAAATCTGCCCATATCAGAAAGATCACGGACAATGCGCACCCAGTTTTGTCGGGTCAGCTTGAAACCAGCTTCTGTGACCTTGTCGACGGTCTTGCTGAGAAGCTCTGGTTGGTTTATCTCTTTGAATGTCATTGCCACTGCGTCAAGAGCACGAGACAGAGAGTACTCGGTACCAGGCATGATGCCATCACCTGAGCGTTTCCGGCTGGATGCAAGGGCACTTTCCCAAGTCTTTTCCCATAGCTCAATGGCCTTGCGGTATCTCTGATCTGCGTGAAGTGCGCGTATCAAAGCGGACATGACATCAGGAGGAAACTGTTCGTTCTTGAACTCGGGGAAGATTTCAACGAATAGACTCATCAACTCGTCAATGGAGCCAAAGTCTCGAAGCTCGGTAAGTAGAGTGATCGCTCGACCAACGAATTTAGTCTCTCCTTTGAGTCTTGTGAGATTGCTGATATCAGTTGTACCAACCTCCTCATCCGGCACGGACTCCCCTGTCGTTTTAGCTGCCTCAGAAGCCTTTTCGAAATACGCGACAAATTCTTTGGCCAAATTCTGGGTTCGCTCAACACCAGGTTTTCTCTTCACGGCAGCGCCGACGAGAGCAACCCAAGCACTGAAGGTAACAGGCAAATCTGACTCTTGCAATCGACGGAAAAGACTTTCAACAAGCTCATACTCTCCGACACGAGCAGCTCCAGCCATAACGATAGCGAAATGCGCCGCGGTGACAAGAAACAGTCTTTCCTGAACACCACGCTTCAGTAAATTATAGGCGGGATGGATTTGGTTGACTCGGATAAGCGCCTGGAGAAGAAAGGTGTACGTCTCATCATCCCATTCCACGCCAAATTCTCTCATGCGCTTGAGTAGTTCGTAAACCTTGCTGAGCTTCCCCTCGACACCGTTGAAGTTGATAAGCTGATTCCAAATAGCTCCAGATATGAGCTTACGATGGGTCAGCTCAATGCAAAGGCTCTCAGCCTCGGAAAGAAGGCCATTCTGGCAGTATGCTACCACCAGAGCCAGACCCATTTCTTTGGTGATAGGTACCTCAGCTTGCTGTGATTTGGTGAAGATTTCCAGGGTAGTCTCCAAATCACCCCTTTTAGCGGTCATGGCCATGGCGTGTGCATAGGTGAATCCATCCGGCTCGTGCTTTTCTGCGATATCCTCGAACAATTTCATGACAGCATCATAGTCATTGGTCCTCATGTAAGCCTTGAGATATGTATTCCAGCAGTCGAGGTCCGGCTCAACCCGGTATTCATTGATCATCTTGTCGATCTCTTTTTTTGCATTCTCAACGTCTCCAAGCTGAGCATATACGTTTATTGTGCTTCTAAATCCACGGGGGGACCGAACCACTTCAGGAAAATCTTTCACGTACTTGGACCATAAATCTATGACGGCTCGCACATCGCCCCTCTCTGCGTAATATTTGAGATACTTTTCATATCCCCATTGGTTGAGCCCGCCTTTGAAACGAATCCAGTCTTCTTTAATCTCTTCAAGTCTCGCCGACCTCTTTGGGTAGCAGACCTTGAACATGCCGCGGTAGACAGTCATCGCAGGCTGAGCATCTGGTAGTTCCCGAAATTTCTGGTAGATAGGAATAAGTTGCTCCATAGTGGACCGACTCTCCTGCTTTACCATCCAGCGGTCGAACATGGTGTTTAGGTATGTGTTGTATGCATTTCGATCATTCAGAGTCTCAAGAATAATCCCCGCTTGCTTGGGGCGGCACGGTTCTCGTAGTGCCATGTTGGCAAAGAACTTCCGGAAAGAGGACAAGGCTAGCGAGGCAACGGGGTCTTCCTTGATTTTCTTATGCTGCTCTGCGCCTTCGCCAACTAGATAGGCTCGGAAGGCGAAGTAGTGAGATCCTTGTGAAGGAAGAGACCCAAGCTGCTGAAGTCGTTCTAGATCCGGGGCCAATGCATCGGGTTTTCTTTTGATGCGGTCCTTGTAGAATGAAATCCATACCTCCAAAGCTGCCGCCCATTTTTTCGAGTTGATCGCATCCGCCATTAAGTATTCAAGTCCGTGGTTCAACCCTCTCGTTTCCAATCCGGTTTTGAAGCACTCCACAGCCGAAGGAAGATCCCCGGACCGTAGAAGCAGGATGATTCCTGCAGTCAAGGTGTCATTATCCCACGAATTTGGCGGAATTTGGCGGAATACTGAGAGGGCCCTTCCTGTTTCAACGATGCTATGGGAGCGAGATAGATACTGCACTACCCGGCCACGTATGAAACTTCTTTGGTCATTGTCTAGCACCGAGTACTGGTCCCAAACATCCTGAAAATGGCGACCCTTTCCATCCAATAGCTGTCGAAGTTTCCGTACTTGCTGCAGTTCTGGCTCAGCTTTGGTGCCCACCGTTGGTTTTCCACCAGGAAACAAAGTTGGGTCCTCCGCTATATCGGCTATCTCATAAGGATGTGACCTCTCGTGCGATGGCTCAGGCTGATCAGGAGTCGTCGTTTCGGTCTTTTCTTTATTTTCGTTTGCTTCATTCGTGTCGGTCGTATTCGGAGGTATTATCGAGGAGTATGCTCGTCTTGTCGGAACGATTGCTGTTCTTTGCGCATGCTGAGAGTTGGGTAGTTCAGGGTAGAGGCGGCGTAAAACAGGAATAGTCAATTTTGGGTAAAGGAAGTCAAGGACCAAGACTGAAGCAAGTAGATTCGACTGTAATTGCTTTGTTTCCGGTTCGGAGGCGGCCACCCGAGCAGTTCTCATCGAACCAGGCAAGGAACTGGAAAGTTCGATAGCAGAGGCTCCATGTTGCCAAAAGCCTGTATGTAATCGTCGAGATCGAATCGAAGTCTTGTGAATTACACGCTGGAGACTGCGCGACTCCAAAGTCGCAGCTGTTCGCTCGAGCATTGAAGTCAAGGGGATGTGCTGTATTATGTCGAAAGGTTAAGGACAGACGTTGTTCATGCTTGGTGGCAAGTAGGCGAAAGGACGGATTCCAATGACAAAAACTGAGAAGCAAGGATCCGAATTGGAGTACCTCAAACTCGAACCGATAAAGAGCGGTTGTATTATACACACGGCAGAGCCGTAGAAGTGAGAAAGAAAGCTTCTATCGAATACCGTAAATCAACAAGACTCCAATCGCTATGTACAGAAAAAAAGTTTAGCTCGGCCCTCACAAAGATCGAAGTCGTTAACATCAGCCGATATCCACCATCGAAAATGGCCTACGGATGTTATCTGACCAATGAAATAACCTAGATGGCCGTTAGCGGGGTCGGCCGTTTTGCCTTCAGGGCCCTTTACAACCATCATCGACTCTAGAATTTGTGGTTCATCGGAGGATCTTTCACTGATGCCTCAGTATTATCGTACCTAGTGGAATTCATACTATTGGATGTCACCCTTCTTGTTTTGAAGACTGCAGAAATATCAAGTACAGTGGCAAAGACAAACACATTCAGAGTAGAGTTACTATCGCTGGACGTTTGTTTCAATATTCATCAATTTATTCTGGTGGATGTCGATCCTGGATATCTTTTTGCTCTCTCATACAAATAAAGGCATCATACAAAATCTGATAGCGCCGCCATCTTATCCATGTATACGGCGATTTCGAAGAGATCCAATTTCCCAATAATATGAAAAACACCAAATGAGACCAATATCATGACACAATCTGGTAACTCCGAGATAACCAGCTCTCAGCGCAATAGAACCCAGAAAAAGAAACCAAAGGCAGTGCAGCATCCGGTCATCGTACATAAAGAATTAAGAATATGGGTATCGGTCTGGTTTCCGTTTTTTGTCTTCATACATCCACCTAAGGATAACAAGACAACAGCATTTGAAAGCAAATGATAAAATAGACAAGCACTATCACTTTTATGCGTTGGACTTTGCCTCGTCTGTTGTGTCAGAAGAAGAGGCTCGGACCTCGTTCCGTAGTCCTGAAAAACCATCAGTGGAATGCTGAGCTGAAAGCTCCATCTCCAACCGAGGACCCCGGCTCTGGCTCCGAGTTCGCTGCCTTCGTCGAACTGGTCTATGCTGTTGGAGTTGCTGCTCGACAGGAGATGCAACACGGGAAGGGCAATGCTCTCGACGGAGGCGAGCATGGAGAAGTCGACGTCTTGTGGGAGATGGCACTCTTCTGGGTGAGGATGGTCGGGATGTGTAGCTCAGAGCTGGAGAAGCAGCACGACGACGAGAGCGGCCTCGTAAGTTGCTGGACTCGTCTGCTGGAGCAGCTCGGAATGGGCGGACGCTTCCTCGGGTCATGCTTCGTTCTCTCTTACGGCCTCGTAGGACATCGTGATCGGCATTTGGAGAAACGATAGCTGGCGGTTCAGTGTAGGATGAAGAGCCGGGTGCGACTCGAGCAGTCATGTTGTGCTTTCTTTATCGTGGTATGTGATGGGAGTTGGAGTTGGGTGGTTGTGAAACCGCAGATAAGTCAAGGCAAGATAAGGTAGATAAGTTATATGCAGAAGATAAAGAGCAGAGACGGGCAGATCAAAGTAGCAACGAAGGTATCGAGTCAACAAGTCAACTTTATGGTGTTTGGGGTCACTTGAGCAACGACTGAGTGGTCAAATGCGAGTAGACGTGGCAGGGATGAGCATATAAGTCAAGGTCGGCTTTTTTCTTTTTTCTTGCCTGGACAGTTGATCAAGAAGATGAGGGAGGTAGAGGGCCTCACTCGAGATTTATAAATAGGGATTACCAGAAGAAAAAGTATGTAAAAGGGGGACAAACAACTCGGGAATGGTACTGTAGTTCCAAGGGATTGAAACCTTGAAGGTCCAAGGGATGGGACCCGGTGGAGGGTTGACTTAGAGGGTGTAGCGTAGCGAGGAAGCTAGATGCTAGAGTTAGTGAAGTGTGGGGTGCGGCATTGACATCCGGAGATGGCCCCCGTTGTTTGACATGGAACTTCCAGGCAAAAATGGACTTGGGGATGCGTCTCATCTCATGGTTTGTCCACTCAATCATCTGATGGAATGGTCACTTTTTGCACTCGCTTACGAATAACGACCCCTGAAACGCTGTATTTGTTTGTTTGTTTATCTGCTGCTCTCTAATGCTTGTCACGTATGCAAAGCAATGACAATATCATAATACTTCATGCTATAAGCACTACGTTTACTTCATATAGTATGATACAGCTGAACGTACGTACTGATAAGCTGATGGTGTTACAGAGAAGATCGGCCTCACGTTGGCGCCGAACTTTGTTGCTTAGCCTCACATCGCAGGATCGAACCTTGAAGAGCAGCATCTTGTTCGCGCGATGAGGCGTCAAGGTGTCTTCCATTGCTTTCCCCGCGCGGAGCAGGCCGTTGGACAGACTGCTACGCTACCTTACCTTTGCAGTGTAACTACCTATCCCTGGGTGTACCGGTATGACTGACCGGATTGGCTTGGCCCTCCCTCCGAGACAATTCGCCAATAAAAGGCATACTTATACAACTGGTATGGAAAGGCTTCACTCACTCAAGCCCCAACCCCAGACGCAGAAGCTTGAACTAGACGATCATAACCAAACTAAAGCTGACGAAACATGACGATGCATATCATGACGTACGAGCCGACGTATCAGCTCTGATGTTATCTGTGCCTGTATCATATCCCGAAGCTGATTGCGAGGTTACAGTTACAAAATGTCTGGTTCGAATCAGCAACTTGGCCGCCACATACTGCAACTCATGAGATAATGGCCTGCAATTGCCTTTTTGTAACCGTCATCATCAGCAGTTTGGCCATGTGTTTTCCAAGGTTGGCGTGCTTCTAAACCCTCCATCACAAGTTGCACGCGATCAGAGGAGTTTTGTTAGCGCCCAGGCACTCCAATGCTACCAAACAACCCAACCCATTCTCGTTAGTTCTAGGTACAGTATGTACTCACTGTCCTTTTAGATTGGCGGCTTCGCCTCCAAGTGGTGGCGTTCTTGAAGATTCCTTGCGTCAATCATATCAGTTCGTAGATATTCTAAAAACATCCGTCAAACGAAAACCCCCAAGAACCTTGGCTTGTTCCGAGGAGTGATGCAGATATGTGAGGTCACACTAGGGCCGAGACTATTCTACTTGGTACTGACGCTGTCCAACGCTCCTTGATTGTGGAAAGTTTAAAGGAGAAAGGGGAAAGTAAATTCCGTTTGTGCTGTCACGGGAAACGGAATGGGAATTGTTAGAGTAGCTTAGACTCTCGGGTTGATGCTCCCATAATACGATAAACTCTACATTATTGTTGGTTAGGGCAGATACTCCGTAGGCCGCCGTGATCTGTTGTTCGGCGGACTCAAATGTCCGTTATGCCGTTCCTCCGTATTATCATCCGGACATCTCGGCCCCCAATATAGCAGTTGTTAGTGTATTCAAAGAGATCAAAAAAAAAAAAAAATAAGGGGATGAGCTTGAATAGATCTAATGCAAAGAAATAACAACTTCCGCATTAGTTAATAAGAAACCATGTTAAGTTCATGCTCGTTCCTCAAGCAAAAGATCATCATCACTAAAAAGCCAATCGATCTCAACTCCCTTCCGGGCCTTGGTTAGGTCCGGCACCCGCTCAGGGGTGAGTATCCACCAATCAATTCCGGCCCCAGTTCCCAGGCCTAGGCTCACTGGTTGTGGAGGCTGCTGTCAACTGGAGTTTGGCTGGTTTTTGGCCTGTCACAAGCTTTGAGTTCGATGAATGATGAGCTCTCGTCATCTCCACAACCTGGAACCTCAAACAGGCACACATCGTCATTCTGCAACCAGCTTCATTTTGGTCGTCACTGCCAACAAAAGCCTCCAGCACTTGTTGCTGATTCGTTTCTCTTCTTGATACTGCCCTTTTTCCACTTTCTCTTCACTGCCCCTTTCTTGATAAACTATATTACTCCTTTTCTCGAATAACAACAACATCCATTTATAATCTTCCCCCTCCACCCCCTTTCAACCTAAATCAACACGCGTCACGATCGAGTATCCGAACGAATTCCCCGTCGACGAACTCAGCTCCTAAAATTTCAGCCTCTACCTAGGGAATGGCCTTGAAAACAGTCTAATACCGCCCCAACCACTCTCTACGTCTTCATCCGCCTTAGTCTCATCCGTCGCCAACATGCCTCGATCACGACCCGCAACAACAGGCTATGAACGCCTCGCACAGGCCGACGACATCAGCGACGACTCAGATGAGGATCCCCTCTCCCAATCCTACGCATCTCTACAGCCCGCGGATGCTCCACGATATGCCCCCGTAACTCAACCGCGCCATCGTTCTGGCATGGCCAGTCCCAAATCATTTGCCTCGTCATCACAACCCAAATTTCGCCATCGTTCAGGAAGCAGCGCCGGTGTCGACCTCAAGGCCATCAATGCTCGTCTGGAGCGATGGGCAGACGAGATTGCTTCGCGTTTCAAGCGCAAGGGGAAGAACCAGCAAGGCGAAGAGGAGCGCCTTGAAATTCACTATTCTGTCTTCCAACCTCCCGAGGGTGTTCGACCGGTGACCGCTGAGAGTATTGCGGCGCCGCAGGAAGGTGTCATGACCAGAGCAGAGTTTGAAACCATCGTGGAAAGCGTACGGAGTGCTATTCGGCAAGAAATCCACCCGAGTATGATTTCTCAAGGCAGTTCTGGTAGTTACTTTGCACGAAATCCTGATGGCAAAATTGTCGGTGTTTTTAAACCCAAGGACGAGGAGCCATACGCTGCAGGAAACCCCAAATGGAACAAGTGGATTCACAGAAACTTGTTCCCCTGCTGCTTTGGAAGAGCCTGGTATGCCATCTTCGTAAAGGCTTCCCGTGTCATTGCTAACGTTTCTGTAGTCTTATTCCTAATCTCTCGTATGTCAGCGAAGCAGCTGCCTACGTACTCGATTGCCAACTACGAACACACCTCGTTCCATACACAGACGTTGTATGGCTTGCTTCCAAATCCTTCCACTATCCATTCTGGGATCGCCGCAAGTTCCATCGCAAGAAGAAGCCTCTCCCCGCGAAGCCCGGCAGCTTCCAGGTCTTCCTCAAGGGCTTCAAGGATGCCAACGTGTTCCTTCGTGAACATCCTTGGCCGGATCAATACTGGTCAGGATTCCGTACAAACGATGGTCAGAGTAAGAAGAAGAGAAGATGGACGGAGAGCTGCCGTCCATCAGGAAACGCCTCGCCGAATGACGGATACAACAGCGACGACGAAGAAGCTGCCCAAGCCGCGAATCTTTTGGGTCCTGATAACTTCATATGGACCGACAACTTGAAAGAATCTCTGCGGGAAGAGCTTGAGAAGCTGGTCATTCTCGACTACATTATGCGAAATACAGATCGTGGTCTGGACAATTGGATGATCAAGGTTGATTGGGAGACAGGCAAGGCCTCGATAGCATCAGACCCCATCCAAATGAACATGGAACCCGTCGCTGAGGAAGAGGGCCCTCGACCTGTTGATCTTTCACAACAAGGGCCTCGTGCTACGAGGGCGTCATATCCTTATAAGACCCAGAGACCTATGAGCGCCTCAAGCCGACAACCAGCAGGAAACGAGCCAGCAATTACCATTGGAGCTATCGACAACTCACTGTCATGGCCCTGGAAACACCCTGATGCTTGGAGAAGGTAAGGACATATATCAACGCTGTGAGAGGTATACTAATTTGTGTTGTCAGTTTCCCCTTTGGCTGGCTTTTCCTCCCTGTCGACCTCATCGGAAGGCCATTTTCTCAAAAGACACGGGATCACTTTCTACCATTGCTGACATCCACATCATGGTGGACTCAGACGATTCTCGCTTTAAAGAGGGTATTCCAGATGGATGTTGATTTTCAGGAACGCATGTTTGCTAAGCAAGTCGCCGTCATGAAGGGTCAGGCCTGGAACGTCGTTGAGACACTCAAGACTCCTGATCATGGCCCTCTTGAACTGACCCGCCGAGCGAGAGTTTGCGTCTGGGATGATCTAGTTGACGTGCCTGTTGCTGTTCCTATGCGTAATACGTCCTCGGAAGTCCGCCGCAACCCCCACGTCCGTCAATCCATGGACGAGGCCGACATTGCTAGTTCGGCTCCGACCAATAATCCTCCAATCGAGGACCTTCTCGGTCTGGCCAGTGCACCCGCCGATATGCCTCATCCAGGTAGATTTGAGCTCTCATCTCCGACAGGCGAGACTTCTCAGTCACCAGATGAGGTGCCCCCAAGCGAACCCAACCTCCTGGCACCAGCGGGGCAGCAACAAAACGGTGGAGATATAGCCAAGCGTCCCACGGTCCAGGCAGCTGGATTTAGGAACAGCTACCAGGGTCCTGTTCGTGCACTCAACATGTATGAACCAGCACGCCAGCAGGCACCGCGACAGCAACGAAGATATTCATTTGCCAACGCTGCTGCCCGTCGTAACAGCAACACCATCGCACAGCAGTATTATGGTGAAAATGAGAACTACACCGACGACCTAGAAGGTGACCTAGGATATGCTGCAGCTGAGGGGCAGATGGGCAACCAACGCAAGGTCATTGTTGAGCGGCTCGAAGCCGTCAAGAGTAGGAACCCCGTCTTTACCTGCTGGTAGGCGCCTTGACCTTGGCCGCAGCATTTTGTTTGCTTTTGATTTGAACGGCTGTCTGTCTTCAAAGACTGCAGGCATTGGATACACTATCTCTGCCAAGGTCTCAGCAGTCACGTCACTTCACAGTGTGGCCTTCCCAATATGTCATTCCGTGGGGTTGCATCCCTTATTAAGGCCACCTTAATCTTATAAATCCAGGGGTAACCTGTTGCATCCGTGCTTTTCCCCTCTTGGTCAATATGCAACTTGTTCGAATATTTGGTCGAGCGTTACTGGTTCGGGGTTTATGTGCATAATGCTGGTCACCGGGAGGTTTTTTCCCAGAGACACAATGGTCCTTTTGGAACACTTGTCTCACTGCAAGCCAGTGTACCATCGCTACGAGAAGAGAAAACAGGCCGCCCAGGTTTGCAAGCAAGCCACAGAATCCAAGCTGACTTGCATGAGGAGAACTCGAAAACCAAGCGAGGATGTGTGCAAGCAGAGCGGGGTCAAGAGCTGACATGTCATTACTGTACAGTATGGTTCAAAGGTTCTGGTTCGGAATTTGCTGTGCTTATCCCGGTGCAGTATTCGGTGGTGACTTGGGAGTTTTGGGCTAAAGAAGCCGTACGGGTTATGATGGTAAAATTCAGATGTCGTTATGATAGCCCACCACAAAATAGAAAGGACATGGACACAGCCTATAGTCCCAGTCATTTTTTGGACATCATGCTGTAGCATCCATGGCTTAGTTCATAGATACTGTTGAGATCTTGAGCCTTCCAAAATGCCGTACATACTGTGTTATCTGTGCTGAGGAATAGAAACCGAACGGTGTGGTAAATCCCACGGATTAGCGGAACAGTGCCCGTATAACCACGCCCACCAATTTCCCGGGTTTCTGGTCAGAACCCGAGAGTCTGGGTCGGTAAACCATGGCTTGAGCATGGTTCCCCCTGTCTTTGTAGTATCAGCCGTAGCGCATAAGCGTTCTACTATCGGTTAGTTGACAATAGTGATTCAGACAAAGTGCTACCAGAGCTGAGTTTTGTTTGCTCTGCAATCTTGCATGTCGGTGTCCTGCCCAATCCACCATGTCTTGTATTGGAACAGACCGCGGGTAAGTTTATCCGAGTGACGGAGTTATCATATGAGGCCGCACCACGTAATCAGAAAGGTAACAGTCAGTTGACGATCCTCCTTTGGCGTGCAGCCTGGCAGCCTTTTGGACTCGGTGCTTTATGTTTATCCCCCCACAGACTCCATGATGGCGGCCCGTAGCGGCTGTTGAAAGGCTGCGTATGGGTAAGGGAGCCACTGGACCCTCCGAAGCTGTGTGTGACAGTTAGAACGGTCCAACTTGCGAGGTGTCACTTGCGACATGCTCAGAACATGCTATTGATGCCACACAATTTTAAGGGTCTTGGACGGAGCCAAGGACGCCATTTGGCAAGATTTTCAGTATGCTGTCGCCTTCCTTTCCGAAGCACCCAGCGTGATCTCTGGTGCGGTCATGGGACAGGCGGATCGTTACTTACAAAGTTATCGCAACCTCGCAAACCGTGGACACTTCCCATTCGTTGGTAGGGGTTTCTCGTCGTCTCCGTATCCACAAGACCCTTTGTGAGACTTGATCATTGTGAGCCTATGACCGGATCAAGTAAGCTCTCCCAGGTTACCCCTGTTAATATAAGGATGCGGCAATAGGGACCATTGATTGTCATCGTCGAGCTCCTTTCTCTGCGTGCCATGAGCTGACAGAGAGCTTTGGCTCGTCACCACCTGCAGCGTTACAACCTGCAACGGCCCGTCAATGTGTACATCGACACTAGTAGAGGTACGACGTTGGGCGAGTAGCATTCTTTCGTCCCAGTTTTCGTTAAGATGTCCTTTCAGAATTCGATAGGTCGTATGATGTTAATCGCGAAGCCCAGAGAGTGAATTAGCCGAAGGGGGGTAGCAAATTCACGCCAGCCGCGAGAACCCATCCAATGCAACTTAGCGGCCCATCACCAGCATATATGCGGCCATGAGACCTCCCTTTTACACGCCTCTGCCACTAGGAATCTTCTGAATTCAGGCTTTGCATAAAACACTGCTGGATACACGAGGCGGTGAAGAGATGAATTGTCCAGTTCCTGGTCTGAGAACTATCGCTGTTTGGCTTTAAAAGATCCCGGTGCTGTTGAGGTGGATCATAACCAGTATCGTTGAGACCCATCGAAGGGTGCTTTTTGGTGATAGGGAAGTGCTCTGACTGGGCTCCTTCGTCGTCTGCGTCGCAATCTTGGCGCAACCATATTCTCGTTGGCAAGAAGGCGCCAGGGCTAGATAGTGAGGGCCATTCGCCTGACTCACCTATACATATAATCAACGAATCTCCCGGTCAAGCAAGTGTTGTCGGCCACCGTAGTCGTACGCGAGCTCCGAAGACACCAAGTTGTACCAGAGTACAGCAATTTTGGGTGGCCCGTATCCCGAAGACTGTCCCAGGTCCATGCCATCGGTATTGGCATGGATTGTCATTGGACTTGCTCCGGGGAGCTTTCATTGTGAAACCATGATCTTACTTTGTTCACCAAAAACGCTGTTACACATGTGACAAACCGCGTACCCTTCTTGTCTAGCTGATGATCACTACCGACGTTGGGTAGGACAGCCTCACTATCGACGTCAAACGGTTCGAAGTCATTGGGCGCCACCTTCCATGGCAGGCACATAGTCTCAAGCCATCCACGGAGTCTGCACAAGTCCCGACAACCGGGTGCCTGAGCGTGATGGTGGGAAGGATTCCATCCAACTCAAAATGGATGCATTGGTTGGTTCTAACAGAGTAAGGCGAGAATGAGACCCTCCACCAGAAGCTGCACTTGTACGGAGTAGAGTTGACTGCAATCATGTCTAATAACATGCCGCAAACCATTCTCTCCACTTCGAGTGGAACCTGTCTCGTCGACCGAAGCATGGGGCCATGAATGGAAAAAGGATGCTAATGAGGCAATCAAGGGCACCCAGACTAGTGATTTCCATTTTACCCATCGATGGCTACTTTGGTATCCAAGGTCTTGGTGAGAGTGTCAAGAATTTGTGAATCTCAAGTTCAGAATCTTTCGAGCTCCCTGTTTAGTATCCATCAATAGCCAAAAGAGCCAGCCTCTAACCTATACCCAGGTGTTGATGCCTTGCCTGAATCTCCGAGCGTCATCTTGTCATATTCCATAGGATACTGCGGTTGTGAAATGGCCCCTGGTGGTATGTTCGCCGTTATTCTTCCGTACCAGGGCCAATATGAGTTGAACGGCAGAGCTCTGGGGTGTCAAGATCGGCATTGGACCTTCAGGAAGCAGTCCTTTGCCGGCCCGTGTCTCGGCTCTCTGCTAGATCATCTCCGCATTCTTCGAGAAGCCCTGTTGCGCCTTTGAATGGTACGCAAGGCCGCTAGATGCAAAAGCCACCATAGTCATGTTACGTCTTTGCACTCTGCATCCTAGCACCAGGGTGGCTCTTATACGTTAGGCTAGGGTCGCGCTTTTGGGTACCACATGTCTTCCTTAGGAATTGTTTAAATCCTTTTTGGAAAAGGCAGCTCTGCTCGTCCTGGCTATCGTCGCCCGAGCAAGCTTGCATCATACTTGTAGTATTGAGAGGCATTTCGTGTCCAAAAATTCGACCGTAAAGAAAATGGATGCAGAGTAAGACTACCAAGGTTTCTTGACATGGAAGTTTCGCTAAGCCCCCATGCAAAGGGATGGAACCGTGCCCTTGGACGAGACGTTCACCGAGACAATCGAACACTATGGGCGCTCTTATCAACATTACTCCCTCACGAATGGTACATATTTTGCACCCATCGATGAGGTAAGTTGATGATTTGTATCCAGGATCGAAGTGGTTGACAGAAAGTAACAAAAATCACTGAACTAGGACGAAATCTCGCGCCTCGAGGTGATGCACGGAGTACTCAGCAGGCTCTTTGATGGGAGGCTCATATTCCCCCCTATCAGGTCGCCACGACGAATACTCGATTGCGGTTGTGGTCCAGGAGATTGGGCCATCGAAGTCGCTACACAATATCCTGACGCCGAAGTGAGTTTCCCCTAGGCCATTGGCAAGTCTTCCTTTCAAGGGGCAGTGTTTATAGGCCATCCGAGTCAGGCGAAATTCGATACACCGTGTTCCATCATGGAGCTTGAGGCAACTTGATTTTGTATGCTCTTGTGGCCCCATCCTCGAGTCTCGAGGAGGTGTTTTTGGATATCACCATGGTCAACCGGGCCAGCCTGACTCGATTCTTAAACCACCAAGATAAGGATCTGAGATGAGATATTTTGTGGCTAAGTCTTTTGCACAGGTCCTTGGCATCGATGTCAGCCCGCACATGATTCCAGAAAACCCTCCCGACAATATGGAGCTCCAAGTTGACGACCTTAACGGGAGGCAAGTAGCTGTGAGCAAGTCCTGTGATCCATGCTAACCTGGGTTCGGGATAGGTTTACATTTCGGTCCAACCACTTTGACGTTGTCCATAGCCAAATGGTCGCCGGGGGCATCCATGCGAATCGCTGGCGAAGCTATATTCGAGACATTTTCCGTGTATTGAAGCCAGGCGGGTGGTGTCAGATGGTCGAGATATACTTCAACGCCCAATCTGACAATGGTACGCTAAGTAGAGGTGATTTCCCTAGTCTCCTGGACACGGAAACTTCTGCATCCTAACAATTTTGCCGAGTAGACCACGCCCTGTCGCAATGGTCCAGACAATACTTGGAAAGCCAGCAGCCATACAAAGATCCGCGGGCACCACTTCAATTAGCCAGCTGGATGAGAAGCGCAGGTTTTACGGAAGTCGAGTCGAGACTCTTGACGTTGCCAATGTGCGGCTGGTCGAGTGGTAGGTTGCTTTGATACCAGATCGTATGTGTTGAGGCTGATGGTAGTGTAGTCCCCCGAGATTATGACATAGGCCGATCTAATACCGATAACGTGAACCAGCTATTGTATTCGTTAGCATTATACCCATTCACGCAGTTTCTTGGGTATGTCGGTTACAATCTGTCCGAGTAATGTTTGACTGAGCCTTGTACAGGATGTCTTTCAGTGATTTCCAACTCTTGATAGCTCAAGCGAGGAGCGAAGCCAGCAACCCAGCATTCAAGGTACGTTTTCTCGGTTCTTGGCTCAAAAAGGGGCGAATCCTGATGTGAGTTGATTGTTAACGATTTGTAGGCCTACTTTCCCGTGTAAGTTTCCCTAGGCCGTTTCCACGGTCTTGTGTTATTCTGACAGATGACATGGCAGTTATGTTTGTATTGGTAGAAAGCCACGACGGTAACAGCCATCAAGTCTCATTTTGAGCCATTGAGACATGCCTCGGTCAATCGCGAGATATTGTGCGGCCAAGGGTTATGATGTAAAGTTTTACGGCGTCCCAAAGGCATTTGTGCTGCGTTGTAGCGCCCACGATGGGATGGAAGGATAGTAAATGGTATATGCAAAGGGGGGATGGAACAAGATGCCACTACTCGATCTTGTAGTTGAAACAAGGTTTTGTTGGCTGGACAGGGAAGCGACAGTGGCGCGCCATCGAGTGGATAATAGAGGAAGGTTGGAGGAAAATCCTGAGATTCGTTGCCGAACACGGCAAGCATGGCCTGGCTTTGACTGGGCATGAAGGAAGTAACAACGGATGGAAAGAGAAGTGACGTGCAGGTGCTCGGACTTAAGGCAAGAAAAGAAAGAACAAGAGAAAGAAAGAAAGAAAGAAAGAGAACCGCTACCAACACCCATGAAGTGGCTGCTCGTCCCTTTTATGATTTCCAGGGAATGATTCGTAATGACTGGTGGATGGACACTCGGTACCGACAGTTTGGGCCCGATGTGCAAGAGAGTTATTACCAGCGGCCGCAACAGGTCCGAGACCTCACAATATCACGATGAGCATGACATAGGGAGACGACTAAGGACAGACGGTGTGTGGAAGAGACATGCTGGTGACATCTCAGAAGTCATACTACTCAATGACAAGATGGATACGATAATCTAGTCCAGTGTCTATTAAATCACCATTCCCCTTCTATACAACCCTGGTTCATTGTCTCGGGCCTGACTACCCATGAGTTCATCTCCTCATCTCCACCAACGACGCGACCCGAGAATGAGATCTCGTTCCAGTTTCAGGGAAGAGAACGGTTAGCAATGAAACCATAACCCTGACCCTACCGTCCGTCACCTGAGTTTCGACCGCCTCTCGAACCCAAAGACAGCTGAAATGTTTCGAAACAGAATAGTCGATCTGCATCTACGACACACAACGTTCGAGCCGCCTCCTGGTCTGTTCCTTGGCCGGTGAAGCTAGTGCGCTCCTACAGCACCTAGCGGAATGCAATATCAACGGGATCATCCCCGATCCTTGCTAAGGCGTTGGCGAGCGGGTGCACCAATGATCAGGTGATTTAGCGTTACCGAGATCATGTTGGACGACGTCGATTGAGAAGAGAGAGAACAATATCATGGTGTTGATACTGGGGGGTATTCGTCACTGAAATGATATCATGACTGGTCCTTTGTGTTTGAGATAATGCACCTCCATCTCAGAGTGGAGGTCTATGATGAGTGGCCAGCTAGCAGCTCTGCTGTCGATCACTTTGAGAAATCAACAAACTTCATTCGAAGCAATCTTTCAACGAAACTTGCCGAGATGGCTCTCAACTGTCATCCCATCATAACATCTCCGACAGCCTGGTCGTGCAGCCCCCAGATTCGTACGCGAAGGTTGGCAGTCTGGGGACCCTGGTAGCTTGGACTGCTGTTCCTTCACTGGGCCTCCACTGGAGCTCGTCACACCGCCAATCAAAGTTGCCAATTGCATGCTTGGGAAATTTTGACCTGTCGTTCGACATCAGCTTAAGCTTTATGGTAGCAACACCAAACCACGAGCCGCGATCGTCATATCGAGTCACCAAACAGTTTCTACACCGATAACACCGATCCAGCTACTATCCCTTCAAAATGTCAGCAAAACAATCGATGCAACTATTCCGGGCTCTGCGCATGTCGCAGCCTACTCTTCGTCAGCCCATCAACCGAGTCTCTGTCTGCCGATTCTACTCAACATCTACCGAAGATGCACCCCCTCCTCTGCTGTCCAAGCTCAAGGCCGATCTCAAAACCGCCATGCGTGCCAAGGATACTCCTCGCCTGACCGTTCTCCGAGCTATCATGTCCGCCAACCTCAACGCTTCCAAGACCTCAACTCCCATCAAGACAGATGTCCAGCTCGTTGCTTTGATCCGCAAGATCCAAAAGAGCTCTCAGGATGCTGCCGCTGAGGCCAAGGCTGCCAACCGTGAGGATCTTGTTCAAAAGGAGGAGGATCAGATCAAGGTGCTGAATGAGTACCTTGCCAACAGCGGAGTCGAGAGCTTGACCGAGGCTCAGCTCAAGGCTATGGTGCAGGATGCTGTTGAGGCTTCAAAGGCTGCTGGCACCCAAGCCAAGTCCATCATGGGCGATGTCATGAAGCGATTGTCTGGTGCTCTCGAGGGCAAGGATGTCGACAGAAAGGAGTTGGCCAAGATGGTCAAGGAGCTCACTGGCTAAAGGATTGGATGCATGTCTAAGTGCATGGTGTAAAATATGTATACTACAGTGTGGACTGGCATTATGATTGTCATGAAATCAATGAAATACCTACCTCTTGCGCGCGAATATATGAGCTTCCGCCTCCTCGAATTGGTCAAGCGACCCACCCCAGCAAGCAATAGGAATAGCCTGGTGTAAGTGACTCACGGCCTCCTATATCTTCCCTCAAAATGCGCTTTTGCCTTCTTTCCATTGCATCTTTGATATTATCTGTATATCAATAATATTTACCTCAATTACAATGACTTCCCGTCAGAACATCAGCTCTGGCTCTGCCTTTGAAGAGCTCATCGGATATTCACGAGCTGTCGTGACTGGCGATTGGGTTTTTGTCAGTGGCACGACTGGGTCAGCAATTCCACTCTTCCTGAGAATTCGAAATAGAGCTAACTACCTATTGCAGTTATGATTATAAGACTGGAGTTATTTCGTCAGATGTTGCCGAGCAGGCCGACCAAACCATGACCAACATCGCCGCTGCTCTGAAAGATGCCGGTGCTTCGGTCTCCGAGGTCGTTCGAGTTCACTATATCCTCCCTGACCGCGATGACTTCCCAAAGACTTGGCCAGTGTTGAAGAAGTGGTTTGGCGATGTTCGTCCTGCTGCAACCATGATCCAGTCCTCATTGATGAAGGAGGAGATGAAGATTGAGATTGAAGTTACTGCGAGAATTGGCTGTGGGGATAAGAAGGAATAGATGTTCTGCTCCGGCACTACAGGATTCCTCCGTGGTCAAGAACAAAGAGTCAGGTCATGTTTCATATAGGCAACCATAAATTTTGTATATCCAACCTAGTCTAATGAAACAATGGAGCAACCAAGCTTCCAGCAGCAAACGCAGTGCTCATAGTGACAAGACTTGATGTCGACATCAACGATAAACCACTAACGCCATGTCCAGAAGGACATCCTCCCGCCAGCCTTGATCCTACAATCATCAAAAATCCACCAACTCCAGCAAGCAACGGCTCTGTCTCGACGACATGGCCCTTGACGAATGAAGGGAGCACCTTTGCAAGAACCCACGCACCACTTGTCATTCCCACGGCGAATAAGGTGTTCTGTCGACTTGTTGGCCAGGGCGCGTCTCGCGTGAGCCACCAGAAGTGATTTCCGACTTCTTCATATGAGCCTGATATGCCGATCATAGAGCGACGGACAAGAATAGAGAAAAGCTGTGAGAGACCGATGAAGAGGCCACCGCCGGCTGAGAAAAGTGACCAATCGGAGCCAGTAGTGTAGGCAACAGAAGCACCAATGATAGATAAGCAAACAGATTCGAAGAGAGCAACTGTTGTATCGTTGGAAAGCCCGAGGTTCTCATCGATAGTTACCGTCTCGGGCTGCACACCCGCTTTCTCCCTCTGAGTCTTGGCTGCTTGCGCGACATATCCTGTGTAAGCTAGGCCACCAAGAATAGCTCCTCCAAGAGTATAGAAGCCAGTCCTCAGGCCAGCTCCAACTTGTGCGAACAGAGTACCTGGACAGGATCCTGAAAGAGCCATGCCAGCTCCAAGGAGGAATCCGCCTATGACGTTACCGTCATACTGTCCAAAGAGTCCGATCGGTGATGAACTTCTGGGTTTAAGCTTAACGTAGCCGTATCTTTCAGCGACTTTATATATGATACTTATCAAGTATTAGCTTCTTCTCGTGTCTTTGTAGGTGTGACTACTCACGCGCTGCTTGCAACTGCACCAAGAGAGGTTTGCAGCATATGCCAATCCTGGAACTTGAACTGATTGATGATTGTTGAGGGCAAATAGACGCCCGCGGCTATCGTAGAGGCGCCGTAGACGGCGCCCGAGAATAATGCGGCCATATGAAAATTTCAGCGGCGTTTAGCTGATGGTTCAAACAGCGTTGGTGTTGATGTTTGTTAGTTTGATATAACTATGATGCCGGTTTTCGGACCGTCGGTAAGCATCTAGATATAGAGTAAGGTTGCGTAGTGCGTGCAGCAATGCAACATTTCAAGCCAGCAAGCTTCGGTTTATATTCTTATGGTAATCTTCTCAGTCCATGTCAAGCTTGTGAAAATAGTTACTCTAATAATCCTTAATTGCTATGTCAATTGAGGAATTCTATTCACGCAAGAAGATTTCGATGTTAGCGCCAGTGTTAGTGAGGTTGACGCCATACAAAGTCAGATAGTCCTGTTTGAGATAAGTAGTGAAAGACAATAGACGAGACTACTATTCCTCATAAGCACAGGACATCTCTTAAAATCCGATATATACATCCATGGATATACATGTATATCAATGATTCCAAAGTTTGACAGAACATATACAGTTCAGGGCATAATTCAGTTACATAGACGTATAGGGTACACTGTTAGCATTACACTTATGCTCATGCCAGCGAACAGTTACTGCATATGTCTTCAGCTGAGTCGAAATGAACTTCTCATTGTTCTTTTCTGTCATAAATAAGAAGGTAAACAGTTAGTTCTCATACCGCTCTCGCTGTGTATGAAACCTTATCTGAATAACCTTTTCTATCCATTACTTCACATATTCATGCTCATTCTATCACACGATTTCACCAAGAATCATGAATTGTTGTTGATTAGAAGATAGCTTGGTAGTTAGATCTTAAGAAACCCCAGAAAAGAAATAATAGCCGCATTTAACATTATTAATCAAAACACTGACTTTGATTTCAAAGCTCTTGTAGCATTCAGATCGGCCGTATATAGTTGCTACTTTAGGTGCATCTGAATGCCGAGGTCTACGATGCGGGGCCAATGGCTATGAGATCTCTATGTCGTTCTAACTTGCAAGCTTCAACAAGTCTTCACTCAATAGCCGAGATCGAACCTTTTTTGAACCGCTATTACCGAAAGTTCTCCATATCTATCAGAAATACTCGACCAACAACAATTGGCGACATCACAGCCGCAACCATGCCTCGAGCTCTCACCCTACAGCAAATCGAAGGCGCAAAGCCTGGAAAGGTCTATTATCCGTCAGAACTACCTTCTTTGTACATGGAGAGCCAATTGCTAATATGACATATAGACTTCAAGTAAAGCAAGTTCCAAAGCCAACTCCAGGTCCAAATGAGGTCCTTGTCAACCTCTCCGCGGCGGCACTCAACCACCGTGATCTTTTTATGCGCCGTCATCTCTACCCAGCCATTTCCTTCACCAACCCAATTCTAGCAGATGGCTATGGCACTGTGGTCGCCTTAGGAAGCAATGTCACCCGTAAGAACCTCCTCAACAAGCCGGTCATTCTCACTCCCATGCGTGGCTGGGAATCAGACCCTGCCGCTCCAGAGGATAGTCGCAAGTTTGCAGTCACAGGTGGTTCCAAACTCACCGAGGTCGGTACCGCTCAGGACTACATCGTAGTCTCAGAGGAAGAAGTTGAGCCTGCTCCTGAACACCTCACACCCGCTGAGGGAGCAGCTCTACCTCTTGTTGGTGTCACGGGTTGGCGCGCTCTTGTTACAAAGAGCAATGCTGCTTTCTCTGGCTCAAACATTCTTATCACAGGCATTGGTGGCGGTGTCGCGCTCCAGGTCCTTCAGTTCGGTGTAGCAATGGGTTGCAATGTATTCGTCACATCCGGCGACGAAGCTAAGATCACAAAGGCCAAGAAGATGGGCGCCAAAGGTGGAGTCATTTACAAGAACGAAGCCTGGGACAAGGAGCTTCGAGCACAGCTACCAGCCGATAGGCCATATCTCGATGCTGTAATCGATGGTGCAGGCGGTGAAATCGTGGGCAAGACTGTACGACTACTCAAGGCTGGCGGTGTAATTGTGCAGTACGGCATGACCGTGTCTCCCAAGATGGACTGGCTGATGGCCGCGAATCTGCAGAATATCGAGCTCAAGGGTTCAACGATGGGCTCCCGCAAGGAGTTCCGGGATATGGTAACCTTTGTTAACGAGAAGAAGATTCGACCCGTCATCAGCAGAACGATCAAGGGGCTCGATAATCTTCAAGGGGTTGATGACCTGTTCAAAGACATGGATCAGGGGAAGCAGTTTGGTAAGCTAGTAATCGAGTGGGATTCAGGAAGTGAGTCGCCCTCAAAGCTCTAGATATTATAATCAACAAGGCATATACAAAGCCTCTTCACGAACGTAGAATCAGAAATTGAAAGCACATTTTTCTTAGCTATTAATCCTTAAATAGAGACATCAAGAACGCCGAGATTTTCAGGGTATCATACACCTCGAGAGCTTGTACATGAGATTGAAACAACTCACACCAGTTGCCCATCCACATAATATGATGCTCCTTTTTGTTTACTCTTCCGACTTCTTGCGCTTCTTCTTGGGGCGACCCTCTTCCGGTGGAACAAACTCGGCCTCTCGCTCCTTTGCCTTCTCCTCCTTTCGCTTGCTCTGCTTCTCTTTGCGTTCCTCGTGTAAAGCACGCTTCTTGTCGCCCTTGGCCAAGAAGTACTCGCCAGTCTCGATCTGCTTGTCCACCTTGCTCTTTTCGGGAGCTGGAGGGAATGGTGTATACGTCTTCTTGGTCTTGTCGGTGACCTTGTGGGGAACACGTCGGTGGCTGAGAGACCTCTTTTTGAAGTTGGGGAGGAAGCGATCCCAGCTCTCGTTGGCAAGTTCGGGATCCTTTGCAAGCTCTCGTTTTATCATCATTTCCTGCAAACGGGTTAGCTGGCTAAGTTATTGTTATGACTGACAACTCCTCACTTTTATGTGATAGATTGGATGGACATTTTGCATGCAATCTTCCACAACTCGTCGCAGCTCCTTCAGTCCCTTGTAGGGCCCCATAGCGGAGACTGTGTTTCCATGGACCAGAATGTATGTTTCTGTGAGTAGCTCGAGGGCCTTGAGAGTTGAACCATTGGGTCCGAGGATTCTTTGCCTCCTCTTGACGAAGGATTCCTTGCTACCACACAGGCCGCGTATCTTAATTACATCGCAGGCAACACCATCTTCGAGGATCTTGATAGCTTGAGGTGCGGGTACGGAGCGAGCCAGGAGCTTGATGAGGTCGCGTGCGTTGAGAATGGCGGCGGGATCATACGTCTTCCGGGTGGTCTTGACTGCCATAGAACCCTCGACCAAATCGAGCGTGCAAGCAATTCCGTGCTTCTCGAGAGCTCGGGTAACCAGAGGCCAAGCTTCCTTCAGGTAGACTTCGCGGTATTTGGGGAAAAGTAGAGAGAAGGAAGACTCCTCAAGAAAGGTGCCGCCAACATTATCCTTGGGAGTGAAGGCGTCGATCTTCCATTTGTCAACGTCCCCTGTGTCCCAGGGCTTGGGGCGTTCGTGAGTTGAAGGCATCGTGTTGTGGTTGCTGAGTCTCTTCTGGTGAATGAGTTTGAAGATTGACGCTAAGTCTCGTCTGTTGAGAGAAGTTGAAAACTGGATGCGACTCGAGACCTTTTCTCAGATGGGCATGTTGTTGTGGCTGCTATGAGTTTCTTCTGATGAGAAAGTTTTTGGCTGAAGATAGGATACTGGAGATTTTTTTTCAGAGTTAGGTACAGTAAGCTATGTATGTGCTGGTGGGGCGATTCGATTGTGGGGACATCATGACACTTGCTGTGGGCCAATCAGGACGCTAGAGACATTGGCTCTCGAATTTCTTCAGCTCGCAAAACACTATCAACGTTTAACGTCGTAACGAGACACTGCCTATCCCAACACAACCGCAATCATGTCAAAGGGTCGAGGCGGCGTTGATCAAATCGTGAAGCTGATCGTGGGAGCTGGACAGGCTAGTCCTAGTCCTCCTGTTGGTCCTGCTCTCGGTTCCAAGGGTGTAAAGTCTATGGACTTTTGTAAGGTCAGTGTTATATGAGCTCAGACGTCAATTGTTTGCTAACTTGCGCTCAGGAATTCAACGCGCGAACTGCCCATATTATCACTGGAACACCAATGCCATGCCGAGTTACCGTCCGCCCCGACCGATCATTTACCTTTGACGTCCGAACACCGCACACCTCATGGCTTCTCCTTAACGCCGTCGAAGCTCCCATGGGAAAGAAGGGCAAGCGAAAGGGTGTCAGTAAGCCCGGGCATGAGACTGTCGGCACTCTATCCCTGAAGCACATTTATGAAATTGCAAAGATTAAGCAGACTGAGCTCCGACTTTCAGGCCTATCGCTGGAGGGACTTTGCAGATCGGTCATTTATCAAGCGAAGACGATGGGAATTGAAGTGGTGGCTTAGGGGCATGACTACGAAATGAAAATAAAAGACCACAGAATGTGGTGTGTACGAAGATCTCCAACCAGATATTATACTTGTACAACAGTTTATGGATAGGGAGTTGGGCCTCTGACCAGAGGAAGAATTTCACGATGCATCTATTCAGCGTTCAAAAGGCGAAATACTGGTTTTTCTTTCACAATTGCGTGTGTCGGGCAGGCCGATCTTATATCAGGCTTATTTCGATGGCATTGATGTGAGAAGATGGACATGAACGTGGTTCAGCACTTGAAGGCTAAGTGAGTGATCACAGACGGTCGTTGTCCGATGTCATGAGGCAAGACATGTGAAGTTGATCTGGTCTTAACAATTCGCAAATCGTCAGCACCTCACGTGCCTCTATTAGTACGTGAGTAGGCACTTATCCAGGAAATACTCTCGATCCACCTTACGCGTGGCTTGCATGAAGTCTCGTATCCCGTTGAAACCAATGAAGTCGTGTGGAATACATATGACTGCATCCCATGTACGATGCATCTCAGATCATGATTATATGTGCATCAAACTATCATTGAAACCATTGGTTCATATGCTGTGTCGTCGATGCTTGGCAATATGTTTCTATGCCACACTCTGTGTTCAATTGCACTAAGTAGCTAGAGGGAGACAGAAAATATAGGATCGTCTCCCTAGATAATAATTAGACGAGTTTAGGATATTTTAGGATAATGTCATCCTAAATTTAGCAGAATCTTGAAATGATTGTTTCTAGCCCTCTAATTCAGAGTCCCGAGTTCTGCAACTCTGAGGACTGGGTAAATGTCCTAGTGATGAGACAGGAAAAATGAAACGACTTGATAGGATCCTGAGACAATAAAGCCTCGAGATCTCCGGGCACAACGGAAGATCGACGTCTTGACAGATCTTCTGGGGCCAGTTCCTGACTGTAACAGGTGATCACATAAAAAGTCTGAAGATCGAGATATCCTTATGGCCCCATCTGTTGACTTGACCTTTATGGAAAAGTTCGACTTCCATTGCCACTGAAACCACTTTAGCAAGACCGGAAATACGTAAACTGGACACCAACACGCGTAAGGCCAGGCGGCTTGCGTATGGCCCTAAATAAGAATTGAGCTTGACACGGGACTTGTTGCTTACACTGGAATAGCCCAAGGAACAAAAACCTTTTCGATATTTAAATTAGTGGGGTTGCTTATTTGAAGTATACTTGACTAGTTGTTAATGAAGGGATAAAAAGATTCTTGCAACTTGGAGGCTTGGAGGCGACCGAAACTTGGCCGGGAGCTCCGCTGTGACTGGGCTGGGCTTGGACCTGGCTTTATGTTACGTATTAAGCTTGAAGGGATGAAAAATTCTCGCCTTCCATGTTTCTAGAAGCAGGTGATACTCGACATTGTCACACATTGTGTCTCACACGTTTTCTTGGGTGAGGCTCACTGACACATGGGTCACTTACACAAAGGCCGCGGCACCATAACGGAGTTTACACTCGTAGTAGCTCAAGTAACGTTAGATATCATCCATGTTGGAGCTTCTCGTGTTAATCGTATTACTTCAAGACACCGCTATATCAATCAAGCTTGTAAATATCCTTATGGATACGTCGACTAGGGAACGAAGCTGAGCGAGAGCCTAAATCGGGTCAGATCGTTGAGTTTGACAGGGGGTCATATTCACGGATCTCGAAATGTTTGTGTGAAGTGAACTTCAATACCGGAGAACTAACCGTCTTCCCGATCTCTGCATCGTTAGTGCACATGCTATGGATGTATGGCTGTTGGTGGCACCCTCAGTGTAAGAGGAGTTGAGTCATAGTCACAAGAAGGTTTTCCAACCCAACGAGGAAATTGTTTTGTAACCCAATGCAATGCAATTGTGATTATCCGTGGGCATTGGACTGCTTCCATTATTCATACTCATATGTTGAATTTTTCTCTTGACAAGGAGCCCTGTCTAGTGATGCGCGCCAGGACCATGAGATCAGGGAGAGCTTCGTAAGTCGAGGTACATGATACTCAGTGCTTACTATACCACTTCAGTCAAGCTATCAGCAGTAAAGATAAGTTAAAAGCTGACGATAGGGGGTGCTTCTGTTGGGAAAAGTGATCAGATGAATACGGCGTACACGTTGACTCATGATCAACACGGACTCATCTTCAACTTAAATATTCGCATATGTCCGAACAAGCCTCAGCTTTTGACCCCCATCGTACTGTACCTAAGGGAATCACCAGCTGCCAGAAAACAGTTTTTAGCGCACATCTAGCGTGTTTCTAGCACCAGCATTGCCGTAGAAGGACCTCCTAAACGCTAACTATTGCCCGTAGCCCAGCCCAGCAAAAAGGGAAGACCACCACTCGGACTGTCCTCAAAAGGTGGGAGAGAAGGAAACAAAGTGGATCCCCCCACTAGGTACATAGTGAGGTAGTAGTGCGGGCCATGTCCGTCCTCTTTTATCATCGTCGTCGCAACTCTTACTCTGCTGAGTCTCGCTTCTTCTTACCACCCTCATCATATTACGACTGTGGTTGCTTTTTGGTTACTTTGCCCATATCCCATCAAAGCATCCATTTCTAATCCGATGAGTTCTTCAAATCCTCCCCAGGAGCTTCCTCGCTCCCAGGGTGTCTCTGGTAAGTCTATCTTCCGGTTCTGCCGAGCCTATTCTGCCCCACCTTGATCTTCTGCTCGGCGCACTGAAGCACTGCGAAACGATGGTTGTGATACAATCGCTAATCGTAGATATGATAGAAGCTTCAGAGCCTGTTCAGAAACCTCAAGAGTCAATTGGAGACAAGGACGATGCATCTGAAGACGCCTCCGGCGTTCGCTTCTCATCCGCCGTTCAGGAGATATCACCTACCCAACCCGCCGCCGTTGACCCGTCATCGTCGAACCCAGAGCATGAAGAGCACGACCAGTCAAGCCCTTTCACCGAAGTTACTGCCGATCAGCTTAAAGCGTTCACAAAGTCTCTCCACGGCCGACCGTTACAAGAATTGCGCTTGAACAACTGCCAATTTGAAGCTTTCTCGCTCCCACCTTCCCGAGTATGACCCCCTTTCTGTGTATTCACGCTTCGCCAGCTTTTGGAGAGTGCTCTCGATCAAATTCCACTGTAATTACTACCGGCAATTTGATTGTGGCATTTGAGCTTTGCGACGTTGTCACTGCGTTGCCATAATTGAAGGTTTTGTGACTAACGCTAACTGATGTCATTGTAGGTCCCATCGCATGAGGATGAATCCGGACAGTCTACCAGATTGCCCACACCCACCTCTGCCACCTTCCAATCCCCGCATACCAGCCCTCAAGTCTCTACGTTGGCTTCCCCTCCCCTAACTCCCGCGGGATCCGGCCAGGCTAGTTCGGATAAGAAGGGTAAGGAAGTGGCCAAGACGAATGAACCCCCGGTTATCACCCCACAGGCATCGTCATCGCATGAAAAGGCTTCACCAGCTCCCGATAGAAGACCTTCAGCTCCTCGAGCTGCTTCCGATCATGCGGTCCGTAGGGCTTCTTCCGCTGAAGAGCAGCACCAGTCCCATCGTCGAGGCATGTTTGGAGTAGGACCTGGTTCTGTGCCTGCTTCTCGAGAATCTAGTCCGTCCCGAAGCTCAGCGTCAAACTTCTACTCTAAGCCATTTACTCCTGGCGGTGACATCAACGATCCCTACGCCAAAGGCCGACGACCTGCACCAGCAGCACATACAACAAAGCACTCAATCGACCCCAGGTTCATCTTCTCGCGCAAGAAGAAGCATGGCTCTCCCCACGGGTCCAAGTCAAATCTGAACGAGAAGCGCGGATCGTCAATCTTTGGTAGTGCAAGGAACAGTAGTGAAGAGCTTGCACCGAATGATAGCGTCTCGACTGGCAATCTTCAGCCCGGACACGGCTCAATGGCAGATTTAAAACGATTTTTCCGCAAGGGCGGACACCACAACAAGAAGAGAGAGTCGTCACCAGCACCATCGATCAAGCTCGGCACGAAAGCTGCAGCTTCCAAATCGACCCAGCAATTGCCTTTTGGAGATGATCATGGGTTGTCTTCCAAGTACGGTAAGCTCGGAAAATTTCTGGGCTCCGGCGCGGGTGGCTCGGTGAGACTGATGAAGCGCAAGGACGACGGTACCGTATTTGCAGTCAAGGAGTTCCGTGCAAGACACACATACGAAACCGAAAAAGAGTACAACAAGAAAGTGACAGCCGAATTTTGCGTTGGATCGACCCTTCACCACGGCAACATCATCGAAACGTTGGACATTCTTCAAGAAAAGGGGCGTTGGTATGAAGTGATGGAATATGCACCGTTTGATCTCTTTGCAATCGTTATGACCGGTCGGATGTCCCGGGAAGAGATAACGTGCTGCTTCCTGCAAATCCTCAATGGCGTGACTTATCTGCATAGCGTGGGCCTTGCCCACCGCGATCTGAAGCTGGATAATGTGGTGGTGAGCTCCAAGGGTATCATGAAGATCATCGATTTTGGCAGTGCCCACGTCTTCAAATACCCATTTGAGACAGACACTGTACCCGCAAAAGGTAGATTTCTTCACCAATAAAGTGTGAGGACATTGGCTAACTGGTGTCAGGTATTGTCGGCTCTGACCCTTATCTCGCACCCGAGCTACAGCAACTTCTGCAGGGGACGGCAAGCAACAATTGCGTCGCGTCACCGATTACTCGGAAAACGCGCGAAGACCTACGGGAACAACCATTTCGGCCAAGTTATATGAAAGACGATGTCCCAACAAGTTGTTCGCGGCGGACCCGACTCCAGGACACGACCCCAGGAAGCTAATTGTACCCTCAAAGTCAACGAATGATTTGACCACCACGCCAGCGCGAGACTTTTTGGCTGAGGATGAGACAAAGAAACATACTCATCATGAGCAAAAAGAAGAGGCAACCTCAAAAGAGGCCAGCTCGACGACCGACTCGAAGGACTCTAAGACACAGTCGAGTGGTGATAAGAAAGAAGTCATCCGTGGCCCATGGCGTATTTTGCGTCTGCTGCCTAGGGAAAGCAGACACATCATTAGCAGAATGCTTGATCTTAACCCCAAGACTCGTGCCCGAATGGATGAGATTCTTCAGGAGCCATGGGTTGCAGATACAGTCATTTGCCAACAATTTGACCACGGTGAGGTTGTCCCAGCTGACAATCACACTCATATCTTGGAACCGCCAGCCAACTCGCAACAACCGGAGAAGAAGTGATCATTAGACGATTGGCTACGACCGCAACACAAATTGACTATTCCTGAAGGGAGGCCGGCATTTGGCGTTTTGAGAGCAATGAAAGACATAAATTGGGGGCTGTTTGAAACGGATTCGCATATGAGCTGCATTGATGAATGACGAACAGATAGATGGAGGATCAGCAACTGTCGAGAGTTCCTTGGTAACAGTGTTTGACTAGTAACAGTCACAGAATATGGATACGGGACTGTTAAAGCTTTTCAGCGATTAAGAGAGAAAGACAGCGTTGAATTATAAAAAATAATATTGAGTACAGATCACATGAATGATAATGAGGAGCTTCGTGGTGTAAGTCGTTCGGCATGATATACCGCTTTTGGGCGGCAATTGGACGTGTAGTGCCGATTCTCGGAACCGGGGAAATCAAGAGCCGAGGGGAAGCATGGGGAAAAAAATTGCTGACCTTCTTCTGGAAGCTGTTGGAAGAGACGAGATCCACCGCCGATTTGAACTCCGTTGAACACCGCAGCCGAACTCTTCTTCTTGTTTACTTCTCCAATTACGAATCTACGGCTCTCTTGATCATATACCCAATCATCTTTTTTACTTAATCACAATGGTACGTTTATGATTGCTACTGTAACAAATTGCAGAAGCAGCCCCGCCAATGCTTCAGTCTCGACTATCTAGCTTCTTATCCTCGGCAATTAGGAACCATGAGGAGGCCAAGATGGGAGGGATTGAAGCATTCAGGTGCATGAGCACCATGAGAGACAAGGAAGAACCGCTAGGACTAACATCCAACGCTACAGGCCACCTCCATTAAGTCTATCCGAGCTCTCGCTCCCCTCCTTGACCGTGTTCTCGTCCAGCGCATCAAGGCCGAGACCAAGACCGCCAGCGGCATCTTCCTGCCCGAGTCCAGTGTTGAGAAGCTCAACGAGGCCAAGGTCCTCGCCGTCGGCCCCGGTGCCATGGACAAGAAGGGTAACCGACTACCCATGGGCGTTGCCGTTGGTGACCGTGTTCTGATCCCTCAATTCGGCGGTTCCCCCGTCAAGGCCGGCGAGGAGGAGTTCCAGCTCTTCCGCGACAGCGAGTAAGTGGCCACATACCACCAGACATTGCCATGAGGGAGCAGATATACTGACTTACATAATTAGGATCCTGGCCAAGATCAACGAATAAGATACCCATATATCAAAAATAGTCTGCTTGTATCATACTGTACCATATCGAGAGCGGCGGACGCAAGAGATGGAGCTCTGCTGAGGTCGCTTTGGAGGGGAAGAGGGAGGGGACGATTGTAATGTAGGCGCAAAAATGACAGACCAATTATGCAAGGATTCAAGATGTATGTTTGTATAAGTGTGTATGAGGAGTTTAAAAGCGTTGGTCGCGCAGGACAGAATCAAATCTCCACTCTTACCCTTTCAATTGTATGATTTTACAAATCATTACCCGTATTGTGTGATGGTAGTATCGTGGATGAGGCTTCGGCAGGTGAAGCAGCTAGACGTCGCATATATAGGAAGGCAAAGGATCAATTGGTTATGAGTTGATCTGGTGAATGGGCCGGCATTTGGGCTACCGAAGCGCCGAAGAGCGAAGCCCGAAGCCTGACGAGGTTATTCTTGTACGACCTGTGCAGGGCCGATGTTTTGTTTTGTTTTCTCTTGAAACACACTTTGCTGCAGAAGGCCGATACTGAAGCTGAGTAATCACTTGGGAATAGAGAAAACATGCAGCTTGGCCAGACTGTATGTTAATGTGCATGTAATGTACCGTGCAGTTTGGTGATGCCAAGTCGGAATGTGTGAAAAAGCAGGGGTATAAAACAAGCTTCATAAGTGATCAACATATGATGGGATGACAGCGGAACAGATGCCTCATTTTTCCAACCGTGTTGGTTGTGTTTTCTGAGTTTCGAACTGAACAGGGTGGCAAAAGGGTGATGGGATGAGATGAGGGAGGTTCATGAAACCCCTGGTATTAAACATGTGGAGGGGAGGATCGACATGATCCTTGTCCCCCGGACTTGAATCGTGCAGCTTCAAATATGAACATGACCTTCAAAGGAGTTGATTTTCAGTATTCTCCATCAGGAAGAGGACGGCTGAAGAGTAAGAGTATATGTATACTACAGATGTAGTTCTTACTGGGTACTGGACAGCGATCTTGTGATTTAAACTACCCCGATTAACTAACTTAAGGTTCCCTGAGCGATTTGCGGCTGAAGCTTACCCCTGAGGGTTGTGAATCCACGAAGGATGAAAACCTAGAATTGAATGAGCACGTCCATGAATGATACGTATAGACAATCTTGAATAAGGGATCGAAAGGATGAGAGGAGTTGGGTTCAAGAGTCGCACCATGATTAATAGACTGTCACTGTAGTCACTGTCATGAGTTTGGATGATCATGGATAACCCCTGTATTTGTTTCTCTGAGCCAACTTGAGAATTGCTTTTTGTTTTCCGCCAGCGTTTAGAAAGAATTAGGGTTGAAACGATGCCGTTTAGTTCAATGAAGCATTAGCAGAATGCTTATGATTAAGGTTAACGGGAACTATTAGCATAATATCTGAGTAAAGAATAAAAAGATAGTAATACACGGCCAGAACTGTAGAAAGCAGACCCTTTTGGCTACAGTAATTGGCAAGGTATTGGAGGTTACATCCACAACGGAAACGCCCGTTTATCTGGGCGCTTCCTAGACGCAGGTACCAAAACTTAGCTTAAGCCTCCATCCAATCCAATCCAACTTCAACCATTCAATCTTACTTACACTCATCAAAGCACCCGCAGACCTAGACTCAGGCCCTTCTCACTACGTTTCACCTTGAATATCTTGGCACTCGGTGATTGACTCCAACTGATGCGCCACAGGGATCATGACTGTGGCCTTGACCTCTATGTTTGGCGGCCTGTTTGATTACACCTGGAAACATGCAGAGAGCCTAAACATGGGTATCCAGCATTATCCGTCCCTAGCTATCACGCTGGGGAAATGGAAAGGGTCAGGCTAGGAGGAACGCCACCGTTTGAGGTGCTGGCGCTGTTTGTCGCCTATGCACCGAACAAGTGGAAAGTTGGGCAGTTTTGGTGTAACTCGTCGAGCTTGGCCATCACCATAATCCTTGTATAGAACCAGGTCTGGAGGATCTGATCTGCAGGCTGACCCGAGCTGAGGTTGAGATGCCTGCTACGGCCATCCCTGATCGTGAGCTGAGGAGTTGCAATATATATGAGGCATGGCCACAAGTTCGTGATGCTTTACCTCTTCTCTCTTCACCTTCATTCTTCCTCATCACGGTGTTTTCGAGTTATACTGTGACTCTTTCTCTTCTTTTCACTTATTCATTCCTTCATTGATTGAAAGACATTCCTTACTGCTTCTTCAAGCATTTACGCTCCCTTTTCACGACATCAATCAACGACTTCAACCCTAGCGGTTTTTATAGCAGAACTGGCTTTCTGCTCTCCTTCATCTGTGTTTTTCGAAACGATTTTCTTTTGAACTATCCAACATGAAGCTTCTTGCTACTGTTCTCGGCCTCACTACTGCTGCGAATGCCCACACCCTCTTCACTACTCTTTTCATCGATGGTGAGAACCAGGGCGACGGTACCTGTGTTCGTCAGCCTAAGGATGCCTCCAAGGCCAACAGCCCCATCTACCCCATTACTGGAGGTGTCATGGCCTGCGGTAAGTAGATCTTTACGGTGACCTTAACTTAGAGACAGTAACTGATGAGAAACACAGGTGAAAATGGTGACAAGCCAGTCAAGTTCACCTGCCCGGCTCCCGGCGGTGCTCAACTGACCTTCCAATTCCGTGAATCCCCCAGCTACTCCCACCCTGGTGCCATTGCCGAAGGCCACAAAGGCCCTTGCTCCGTCTACATGAAGAAGGTCGATGATATGAACTCGGACTCTGCTGCTGGTGACGGTTGGTTCAAGGTCTGGGAAGATGGCTACAACGTCAAGGAGGACAAGTGGTGTACCGACACTCTCCGATCCAACGGTGGTCTTCTTTCAGTTGACCTCCCCACTGGTCTCCCTGCCGGTTACTACCTCGTCCGCCCCGAGGTCCTGGCCCTCCACAACGCTCCCTCAGGTGACCCTCAGTTCTACCACAGCTGTGCCCAGATCTTCATCGAAAATGGTCCTGAAAGTCCTCTTGAGATCCCTGAGAAGTACGAGGTCAGCATTCCAGGCTATGTTGACAAGAAGGACCCCGGTGTCACCTACAACATCTACAGCGACAAGGGTGAATACCCTATTCCTGGACCTGAGGTTTGGAACCCTACCTCTAAAGAGACTGGCACCAAGCAGACCCAGAAGGATGGTCTTGTCCCCAAGGACTGCCTTGCCAAGAACGCCAACTGGTGCGGCAAGCCTCTTGCGAAGTACTCCGGACAAGACAACTGCTGGGCTGCGGCCAAGAAGTGCTGGGATATTGTTGGTGACTGCTGGGACAACGCTCCCCCTACTGGCGGTAAGGGTTGTGACACCTGGAATGACTACTGCAAGGAGATCAACGCCGCTTGCAAAGCCAAGGACTTTGAGGGTCCTCCTAACTTCACTGGCAAGGAGTACTTTGCCGAGGCTCCTGGTCCTATTCCTGCTCCCTATGGCGACTTTGAGGGTAGTGATCTAGCCACCGATGGCAAGAACTCCAACTCCAACGACAAGCCTGCTAGCAAGGAGACCTACGCTGCTCCATCAAAGACATCTCAGGCTGCCGCCGCTACGACTGAAGCCTCGAAGCCTGCTGAGAATACTGAGGCTACCCAAGAGACAGCGACCCGCAAGTGGGACAAGTATGAGAAGAACACCAAGTACAAGGACACTCCTGTTATCAAGTACCCCATGCCAGTTCAGACAAGCGAACCTACCCAAGAGGGAAGCTCTGGACTCAAGGTTTCTGAGGACGGCCGCTGCGGCGGTGAGACTGGACAAACTTGTGAGGGCAGCAAGTTTGGTGACTGCTGCTCTCGCGGAGGCAAATGTGGACGCAAGGCCAAGCAGTGTGAGTGTGGTTGCCAGAACGCATTTGGCATTTGCAAGAAGTAAACAACAAGTTATGATGGGGATTGTGGTTTGAGATTCTTCACTTCTTTTTATGTACTTTTGGATGGATGAATGATTGAACAGCTGAAAGTTCACTTGGCTCGGTTGACCATGTTCAACGAGGTCATTTGGAAGCATCTATGAGAAATCAATTAAATTACTCTTATGACGCACTTTATTGATTGAGTTGGTGACTGATACAGCGAGAGCGTAGGCCGAGGAGTATCGTGAAACACAACGAGCCTCAACATTTTAGAACGCATTTAACCTGATTATTGAGTTCAACCCTCCAACTTGATTTCTCTCTTGTCGTGCAAGTTGTGCTCATGTGGCAAAGCTGGACGTAATGAGTGTGGCTGACCTTTTCATAAAGTGTGTCCCGTGATGATGTCTCTCAAGATGACGTCGTGTACTAGGGGCAAAATGTATTGGAAAGCGTGAAGGGGCCAAGATTTGTAGGGGACAAAGCCGCTGTGGAACCCGAGTTTGCAGAAAAGTCAACGTTGAGTATCAAAGATAGACGCCGCAATCTTTCATTTTTCAGGGGTAGACACTGTTTGAGTGTTAAACACAGTTACAGATGTTGAAAGGCTTTCTCTATGCAAGGTAGCCGTCCGTGTTACTCAGAATGCATATTGTACTGTATAGGGATATCGGAATATATAATTGAAACCATCTACGGATGGATGCATAACACAGCTTATGCGCTGGGATGTATTTATATTCTCTGTTAATGTGGAGGACATCCGCCTGCCTGTTTCAAGTTTGAATAGGTAAGATGAGATAGGCAGACAAATAACGAGAAAATACAATGGAAATGACCTTGAGAGAATTCCAAATCATCACTTGCTAAAGTACAGCCTGACACGTAGGCTCTTTTAAACGTTGTCCGCTGCTGAAACACCTCCCTCCACTGCCAACTGGAGTCCTTTGGCGCTGCGACAGCCTAAAACCAGTAGAGCAGTGGAGGCGAAAGCCCCTGTAAACACGTAGTGTTAGTTAGTTCGTCACTGCCTAAGCCTGTGCCGTAGAGGTCTTCAACGGAATCTCATTCGCCTGCCGTTCTAGGTACAGGCAAACGGATTAGTCCCGCGGTTCAAAGACCAATCCAATTCCCTCCTCCACTTTCACTCCCAGTCCCCATTTCCATTTCCAACTCCATCTCTATCTCCATCTTCAACCCTCGACGACCATCAGACCTCAATCACCCACGCACTAGCCTTGTCTTTCGCCTCCTCCGCATCCTCGACCACCGAACTCGTCGCTATCGTCGCTTCACTACACAGTAGCTTCTTCCGCTGCTCTCACTCTTGGTCAACATGTCGAGTAATCGTAACTATGATTTCCTGGTACGATATCCAAATCCAATCCAATCCAATCTACTACCGTTCCCTCACCCCCACCGCCCGCCAATCCGCCCCCTGCGTCCCTTGGATTCATGTTGTCTTGAGCCAAACCCCGACGAATATGAATATCCCAACTCGCATCGCGCTGTGGTCGCTATTATTCACTGCATGCGACCGCCTCTTGATAACTCTCGCTGACCCTCCTCGTCATGTAGATTAAGCTGCTCCTGATAGGCGACTCCGGCGTCGGCAAGTCGTGCTGTCTGCTGCGATTCAGCGAAGACTCCTTCACCCCTTCATTTATCACCACTATCGGTATCGACTTCAAGATCAGAACTATTGAGCTCGATGGAAAGCGCGTCAAGCTGCAGATCTGGGATACCGCCGGTCAGGAGCGTTTCCGCACCATCACCACCGCCTATTACCGTGGTGCCATGGGAATCCTCCTTGTCTACGACGTCACCGACGAGCGCTCATTCAACAGTACGTCTTACTATTCTTCACGACACTGCTCGATATACACATTTCATGATATGTTGTGTTGCCCCTCTCCTACCCGATAGTCAAATAGTCGCCCAGCGCCCTTGGCCCAACAAAGCAATGCGCTATCGAGCCACATATACCAATAGCAACTAACTAACTTTTTTATAGACATCCGAACTTGGTTCCAAAACGTCGAGCAACATGCTACCGAGGGTGTCAACAAGATTCTAATTGGCAACAAGTGCGACTGGGAGGAGAAGCGAGTTGTTTCCACCGAGCAAGGCCAAGCTCTCGCCGACGAGCTGGGCATTCCCTTCCTCGAGGTCTCCGCCAAGAGCAACATCAATATCGACAAGGCCTTCTACAGCCTAGCCGCAGACATCAAGAAGCGACTTATCGACAACTCCAAGAACGACCAACCCTCAGCGAGCGGTGTCAACGTCGGCGATAAGAGCGAAGGCGGCGGCAGCAAGTGCTGCTAAACCGAATACCCTAAGGAGTTCGTTTATCTGTCATTTTCCGTTTGCCGTCGTTTTTATTTTATATTTTTTCAAGCTTATTACTTTGTAAACTCGAGGGAGGTGAACACGCTGTGTACGGGTCAGCGTGAGATGAGAGAGTTGGAGAGTTCACCATTAGGAGAATGGGAAGAGAACCTGTGCTCTTGTCTTCGGGCATGAGGGATGGGTGAAAGGAAACGAAGGAAAGAAGGAAAGGGGCCGAAAGAGAGGAATGGATGGCTGTTAGTTTGAGCTGGGCGGCAAATCTCAGTCACGTTCAAAAGGATGAGTGACGACATTGCGAGAGGTTTTGGTCATGTCTTGTTGTTCCCCCGATCGACCTTCCACCCCATCTTAGAGAGCAAATCCGGTCTGGAGTTTCGGTTTTTGATCTGGGTCTAATATACATTGCTTTCGTTATGTGCATGAGTGGTCGTTGTTGAAGTCTTTGATTTCTTTGCTTGCGATTGAATGTCGGGTCAAGAAGAGCCAAAGAAGACTCCTTTGTGAAAGTGTTGGTGTCTTATTTTCGAAAAGATCAGAGATTCGATGGGCTGTGGAGCGAGCGTCTTTGACTCTTTAAATCTATTCGTTATGATATAATACAGTCGCTAAGTCTCAATATACGATACTTTTACACGGTTACGCTGGATAACCTCATCTCCTCCGTCATATTCAAGGATGCGCTGATTCCAATTACGAATGAATCGCCATGCCACTTCAGGAGTCGCGCAGGTAAGGACAAACCGTGAATCGAGCTTGCGTCGAAACTCGGGACTGCCTCGAGTCAGAGGTACTCGAAGGGTGTCTGTGGTAACCCCACTATCAAAGTTCATAGTCTCCCTCAGGCTGAACACATCTATTTGCCAATTGTGCCCACTTTCTATACCATCCTGCTTTATGATCGCCTTGAGCTCCGACGCCGAGAAACTCGCCTGCGGTAGCTCAAGTAGCACATGGCTAGGATTCCTTTTTATGGACGATTTTTCAACGATTCGGTCCATGACTTTCTGCCATGCCATCTTTCTGACCCGTTTGCTCTTGATCTCAAGCTTGGATGGGTATGAACCCGGGAGGAGTGTGAAGCGCTCGACCTCAACTGCGGGGTTGGTTTTTTTATTGATGAGAACGGGGTTCACTTTGGTGACCCAGAGACCTGTCTTGTCTTTCATCTTTGCTTGGGCGAGGCGGAGGAGACGTTCGACTCTGTCGCGGTAGATGTAGGCGGCGCCGCTGGAGGGGAAGGTTATGTAGTATGTGCCAAGGGGTTCCATAGTCCAGGGATCGCGTTCTTGATGGACTGGTATTTTTGTGAGCTCAATAGTCAATGAATGTGTGGAGGGTTTGTAGTACCATTAGTGATGAAGTTTTCCCAGCCAGAGAGGGTACCTGGCGCAAGACGATGGAAGTCAGCAGCGCGAAGCGATGTTGGCAGACCCTCCATGACAAGCATGTATCGGGAACCATGGTCCTGAGCCATTGCACCCTTCAGCGAAGTGCCAGGCACTGGCTTCGAATTCGCACCAGCATTGGGCAGAGAAGAGTTGAGCTTCTCCTGCAGAGTTCCCCAGCTCTCATCGTTTTCGGCGAAGTTGGGGAATCTGGCGCTTGGCGAAGAAAGACATCTTTTCTGGGCGGCGAAGAGGGCCCTGGCATTGGGAAGCCATTTTTGGCGGATCATCCGGGCGGTGGATTGTGAGGAAACATGGGATTTGAGGTTGGTGGAAGGGGGGAAGTTTGAGAGCATCTTGGAGCAGAGTAGCAATTGAGTGAAGGTGTTATGCGGGACTCGGCCGAGTTCCGATCCGATTTGGCTTAGCGGGGTTCTTTGTCATGAGCCAGACTCATGATGATGATATTCCTAAGCTTAAAGGCTTAGAGAGGTATGAGCGGAGAAAAGATGATATCTTCAAAGACGGTATAGAATTACAAACATTACCAATAATACTCTTTCTTCCATTTTGGTCAATTCTTTGACGTAGGTTCACCTCAAATCACTTACACCTACACTGGCCGCTGTGTCTCCGAGCCAAGGCGCCACATGAGTTTCTCAATCACTCACTGATTGACGTGAAATATACTGACGAAAATAGAAGAAAATTATGTTATCCATGGCTTGCAGATTTGTGACTCAGGGGGCCAAGTGAGCATTTGTTTTCTGTCTGGAGAGTTACGATGATACTTTCCACCCCGTTTTGCTGTGTATATAAGGTTGTGGATGCTGGGCAGGTCAATACGGCGACTTATCAAGCAGAACTGATAGTAATCTGATTCGAGGACCTTGAATGATGCCTAAAGTATAACTAAGAAAGAGATGGTTTTTAATGTGTCACATTGATATATGTCGTTAAGAGTGGAGACAGGCCAGTATATCTGCTCCTGCTCTATAAATTGGGCCCTTCAACCTAGGTTGGAAAGAGCCTTCAGTCGCACTTGCAGATTTGTGAGTGGAGAGTATTTTCTTGCGCACTAACACAGCAGTAGCAGCCCAAGTAACGTCCTTCCTTCATCAACCACATTCAGAGGTAGTACTTTTGAGGCGGTTACTTTTCTTATCGTTTCCATTTTAATCTCATCACATCACATCGGAATTTTCTTCTACTTTCCTTTGTCATGCTTGCGAAAAGTGTCGACGCAAAGGTTAGGCCTTTGGCCAATACAAGCCTCGAAAAGTCGAGTCTTCTGGGTGCCGCTCGTATCTATGTCAGCAAAGATACTCTTCTGTCCTTGAATGGAAATCTAGAAAACGGAAAACACTGCGTTGTCACACGGTTAGAATCTGCCGCCAACAAGGAAGATGTTCCCCAAGAAGAACTGCAGCGAGAGGCCTCGCTATGGATCCTCCCAGAGAAGAACCTCAGCCCAAATGTCGTTATGATGACGAGGGCATTTCAAGAAGCTACAGGTTTCAGAATCGGTGATGCTGTTAGGATCACAATTGCAGGCACAACACCAGAGGCAGAAGAAGTGGTTGTACAGGATGTCACTGAAAGAACAGACAAGGCAGCCGCCGAGTTCGACAGGATGGAGAGATTAGACACAGACGCAAAGTATCCTTTCTCTTGGGAGAATTCACTTGCATCTGCCTTTGGTAAGCTTAACCCTTGTTATACAATTCGTTATCCAGCATGCTAACTCCCATTTCCAAAGATCGTGCTGATCTTATCTTCCCTGGAATGGTTGTGGAAGCAATACACACTTGCAAGGCACGCCGAAACTTCGAGGTCGTTTCCGTAAACTCGCAGACCAATAGCGTTGCAAAGTTCAGCCATAAATCAACGACCATAATCATCACTGATGCCGATTCAACAATCACTGACTCAAACGCCCAAGACCGTGGCGATTTGGTCGTGACTGGTGTACCTGGAATGTCAAAACAGATCAACACATTGAATGAATTCCTGCTCCTCATCACTCAGCCATGCAATGTCAAAGGAGATAAGATGTCGGCTGCTTTTGTTATCCACGGTGGCTCCGGCACTGGCAAGACTTTCATTTTAAAACGCATCGCGGCAACGAAATGGGGCAGAGTGCATTGGATCAAGCCCTCGGACAAGATCGCGAGTATCAGGGAAACCTTCAAGCTTGCACAGAGTCAGCAGCCGAGCATCGTTTTGATGGATAATTTTGAGTCTCTAATCAGCAAGGATCGCTCAAATCGTGATACCGTCATCGAAACAATAGGCGAAGAACTGGATGCTTTGGCCGAAATCTCACAATCGAAAAACGCTTACACTCAAGTCGTGGTGATCGCGACCTGCTCCGATTTCTATACTGATATCCCCGAAGAATTGCGGTCGTCCACTCGCTTCCTTGAACACACCCCTCTACCTATTCCCAGAACCCATGAGCGTCAAGAGATACTTGAGTACCTTGAGCCACCGATCAAAGGCGACAAACAAGCACTTCTCTTGGAATTGGCACAAATGACACATGCATACAGCCCCAAGGATCTCAGCATCTTGATCCAAACCGCTGTCCGTGGCCGCAAAACCCAGCTGCTCAAGGCAGGTGTCGGTCCCGGCGAGGAGGGTTTCTTGGAAAAGTCTGATCTAGAACGAGCGAGAAAGGCAGTTCGTCCCACGGCTATGCGCGACATCAATCTCAACCCTCCTACAATTCATTGGCAGGATGTTGGTGGTCAAGATATACTAAAAAAGGCACTCAACCGAATGATCAAGTATACAAAGGTGCGATGCGATGATTATATCAGTCATTTCATAAAGGTATTAACTATGTATTAGAACCCAGAACACTCTCTTCGGCCCCCTCCCAAAGGCCTTTTGCTCTACGGGCCTCCTGGTTGCTCGAAAACTCTCTCAGCTCAAGCAGCCGCAACAGAGTCAGGCTTTAACTTCTTTGCCGTCAAGGGTGCCGAGCTTCTTAACATGTACGTCGGCGAGTCTGAGCGGGCTGTGCGTACTCTTTTTGAACGTGCTCGCAATGCTTCTCCGTCTATCATCTTCTTCGACGAGATCGACTCTATCGGTGGGCAGCGTTCAGGCAGTGGCTCCGCTACCCGTAGCACTGGCTCTGTCAATATGCTCACAACCCTTCTCACTGAAATGGACGGTTTCGAGGCTCTCTCAGGGGTACTTATCCTCGCAGCTACCAATCGACCTGAGGCCATGGACCCAGCATTAATGCGGCCGGGCCGATTCGATCAAGTCCTGTACGTTGGCCCTCCTGACGGGGCCGCACGAGAGGCTATTTTCAACGTGCATCTCCGCGGCCTACCACTTGCATCAGATGTCGATATCGCAGATCTTTCTCGACTCGCTGAAGGCTATTCCGGAGCCGAGATCAAGTCTATATGCGATCAGACCTGCATGCTTGTTCAGGAGCGTTATGACGATGATAGAACGGCCAACAAGCTCGAAATGACCATGGCCGATTTAACAGCTGTTCTTGAGAAAACACCACGGAATATCACAAAGCAGATGATTGATGGGTATGAAAAGTGGTCAAGGCAGTTCAAAAAGGTGTAGAGTTAAGATGAAATTTATAAAGATCAGCCTAAGGGTAGACTAAACTTATGCTGTTTTAGATGATACAATAAAAGTTCATAAAAGTTTAGATATGGATATTACCATGGAAACTTAGATCAAGTGATAAGAACTAAGCAAATATGACGAATATTTGTTCTTTATCTAGACGGGTCTTTTTCATTTCTTCGTTACGAATGGCCTGGGATCAGCACCAACTATCGTCCCTGAACCCGACTCAGCTCCTTGCTCGTCTCACAAGGGCCATTGAAGTCATAAAGTTTATGATACAGCTCGACAACTCAATAAACCACCCCTATGCACTACGGTTACTGCTCAGCTAGCAGACCGCTTCCAAAATCTCCCCCTTTTTACAATCCTGCCAATCTCAACTTGCAAGCCCTGATTTCCTCCACACATCATTCCACGTGCTGTGCCGTCGCTTCTCGACGACTCTATCGCCCAAATAAGGGGGCAGAACCTCGGTCCAGATAAAGCCCCATTAGACCAGACCAAGCAATGCAAACACCCGGACACGCCTAGTCAAAGGGTGCCTAAGTGCAGCAAAGCATGTGATACTAAGAATATAGTGACGGATGCCACAAAGATATTTCAAACATCAACGCCGGTTCTCACCACCTGACCGTTCCGTTAACCAGCAAGCCATACTTGCTAAATGTACTTGTGCGGGAGTGAGGCCTCAAGTCTGCAACCCCCTTTCATGATAAACCAAAAACAGACCAATAACCGGTACGCCATCGCCGAAAGAAGTTAGGAGAATTTATGACTCCTCGTTGGAACCTGGGCCGCTGCCTGTTTTTAAGCCGCTAGAGAGACTGATGGCGATCTTCTTGCCTCCAGCGGGAGAGTTGACGTTGAAGCTTTTGCGTCTTTGTGGGCCGCGAGAGTTGCCTGAGATCGCTGTGACAGAACCGCTGCTGCTGCGTCTCTTATTCTGCATCATTTTGCTCATCTCATCCTCGTCTTCCTCCTCTTCGCGTCGACGCTTCTCTGAAAGTCGCTCAGGTGGTGGGATACCTCCTCCAAGGCTCGAATCAATAGGCGAGTGCACAGCGTCCGATGCAACGTCGCTGTGTTGGCTGTCCGCTTCTGGTGTTGCTTCAGGGTCGGCATTTTCGTCAGTCTCTTCATCGGATGCGTAGTCGACTAGTAGCTTCGAGGTGATTGATCCATTCGTGGATGGTGTCCTTTCTCCCTCTTTACTTGACTGGTCATCATCATCTTCAGGATCAGATGTTGCCCAGTATTCCTCTTGCTCTTGTTCAACAGTGATTTGCTCGGCCATCCTTGTGTTCGCTAGAGGTCTCCTACCCATCTCGTCTTCAGCTTCCAGGAAATAGTCGACGTTAGACGTGTAACCCTGAGTTTGGTCATATCTAAGAAGGATCTCCCGAAATGTCGACATGTAGCTCAATGCTCTAAGCTGTTCTCTATAGTTGACCACGAGATGTTTGATCAGATCTTTGATGTTCTCTTTCTTGATGAACTCGAAAAATTCCAGTGATGCTGAGCCCAAGAGGTTGTCTCGGGGCACGGTCTCGATAAGAACTTCAAGAATTGGTCCCAAGACCTGCTTCTCCATGAGATGCTTGATGTAAAACTCATCTTGCATTCCGATCAATGACCGGAAGAAACGAATAGCAACTATGGAAAGTTAGCAAAGTCGAACATATCGGGTCAGTATTTCGTACCTAATCTCAAAAATTTCTCAGGGCATGTGAGAAGCTGAGCAATGCGCTTAACGATATCGTGAGACATGACATGTAACTTGACGCGTAAATAGTGACAGCGAATAAAGAATGTTTGGATCTCAATCAGATACGTAAACATCGATGCCTGCTGCACAGTAAAGTTCATGTCCGTTCGCTTCTCCAAGTCCATGAGGGGCTTGAATAGCCTTGGAGCCGACTTGTCGTAGAATTTGTTGAGGAAAGTCTCTTGCTGAGGGTCAAGGGCGACTTGAGGTCTCTGTCTTCCCATAAACTCGCCATTAGCCTTCGCAAGGGCCTCGTTATTTTGCATTTGTTGAGGACCAGGGTCTAATAAGACCCTGAGTGCTTCTGAGATTTGAGACTTGACACCAAGATCAACTTCCACCAGCAGAAGATCAATCAAAGAGTCGGTGAGGAGAGTCTGGTTCTCGTGCAGTTGACGGTACAAAGTCTGACGAATCATTTGGGGATCGTGGTCGATGATAGAGATCAGGATGTCAGTTGCCCCAACTCTAACTCCCACGTCATGATGTCTGAGCCCGAAGTGGATGACAGAAAGGAGTCCGTGAGCGATGAAGTTGTTGTATAACGTCTGACGCGCCGGTGGTTGGATATTCTTGGCAATAGCACAACATTGCTGGATGAAGAGCACCGCTTCCTTCTTTCTCTTCTGATCGCTGTTCGTGGGTCTGAAGATGCCAAACAACTCATTAAGAAAAGCGGCGTTCGCTTGCAGGTGTTGAACAATGTCGACTTGGTTAAAAAAGATAAGAGAATTGAGAACCGAAAAAGTAGGATCGTCGAGTATTCTAGCCAGAACAACATCCTTTAGGTACTGTAGACGGTATGTTTGGTGAATCTTCCTGCGGATTTGCTCCTCCTCGATAGGGACAACTTCTTTGTATCGACCTTGATTGCCCAGCCAGTGTCGATGATTAGCCTTGTGACTAGGAAAGTCAGGGTCGTATTCCAGAGCACCAACAACACCTAAAACACATTCGTCCGACACCGCATGCTCTATAATTGAGGTGTCGTTGAGAAGAATGACTGTTTTCATGATGTTGCAAAGCCGGTGCAGGTCTTGAAGACTCTCGAGGTCCTCAGCCATCTCGACCAGGGGGACAATTTTGCCGATGAAGTCCTCAGCCATAATTGCCTTGGCGAGAGCATCACGTCCGTTTGCTGTTGTGCTCATCATCCGCATAGTCTGTTCGATATCTCCGAGATTTCCAAGTTCGGCTGTGGGCAAGTTGATAGCCGGCGGAGCGTCGATAGGGAGATCGTCAGAAAGGCCGTCATCTAGGCATTGGTTATCAGTATCGTAGTCCCTAGGTGATGAGTGGTCTTGCATACCGGCTCCTGGCAGATGGTTGTGAAATGTCTGTTGAACATTGCTCACAAAACGCCTATTGGATGTCAGTACACAAGTTATGTGTTGCTGATTAACAGTACGAACCATATCATGGCGCATCCCTCGGCTTCTTGAAAACTGAGTGCCATGTCAACTCCACTACTAGGTTCCTGCCACACAATCAGTGTATCTGTGAGTTAGGTTAGACACATGACGTCTTTTAATGCGCATCTCGGACATGGTGACGTGCCTTGCTGTTTCTGGAATCCATCTTCTTTTTGAATTTTTGTTTCTAGCAGAAGACGGTCGGGATGATCCTCTGATTCAACGATGACGCGCGGTTCTTTGCGACCATCCTCAAGCTGCAGGCGCTACAGTCAGCAACTAATCCCGGGCGCAAAAGTGCATACAAAATGCAGAATTGGAAGGACATCAACAACATACAGTCTCAAAGCTCGCGCTGCAGAAGCCGGTGCCTCGATCGAACCAGTCATTGTTGCGGAGTTCGTAGACCTTGACGCGCTTCTTATCGGTGGGCTGATGAGGCACGGGCTGTGCCATCATCAAAGACTCGGGCTCTCCCTCGACAGTGAGGTTCGTATACGCAACCAAATCCGGGGCAAGTTCGAGGTGCTGTTGCAAGGACAGCTCCGATGGTTCGTTGGGACTCAGAATCGTAAGCGCCGCCACGATTCCTTACGGTGCGCGCAGATGGTGCGCGACAGTGGAACGTCAGGATATCCTGATTATGCGAGATGCGCAGCCGGCGCCGCTATCAAAAAAAAAATTGATACAATAAAAAGCGAGCGACGGTGCTTCAATGCGCCATGCAATAGGAATCTATCGAGATGGGGCGCGGGCGAAAATCGGGCGGGTCGGTGTGCGTTGGACAACTACTGTAGGTTGGCGACACGCCACGGAAGCAATCGGCGGGAAGGAGGGAGCGACGACCGCGGGAAAAGGAAGGCGCGACAAGCGGAAGCGGAAAGCGACTTCGGCGACAGACAGGCAGCCGTACAGAGCCGTGAACTCGGTATGCGGCAGGCGGAATCCGGGGCCAAGAAATTGATTTTGGGTCGGTTTTAACGATAAGGGACCGATATATATCGAGAGACCGTTTGAGGCTGTCGAGAAATGCGGATTGAGGTGGGCAATGCGCGTGACCAGGCTGCCAGATGGTGTTGGGTTTAGGCCTTGGGATCCTCTTCGGGGGGCGAGGGGAGGGGGCCCTGCCTTACCAACGTCGTCTCAGCCACAGTGAGGCTGGTGGAAAAGGAGCCTATCGTCCAATCAGGTGCGGTATCTGGTGTTGCCACTTTGAAAAAATGACGCGGGTCTGGAGAAGTGAAAAAAAGGAAACAAGTGGTTCTCGTCCAATCAAAGCTTGTTTCTCCAGTTTCTTATCAATTGCGCGACCAGAGACAAAAAGACCCCTGAACCTGTCAAGACATTGAAGAGTGTCGTAATGGAGGCAATGATGCAACCACGAACTAAATATAACTTATCAAGAAAATATCAACAACAAGAAATACGAATTGAGTGGCAATAATTGCTAGGCAGTAATGCAAGGCTTCGTTTATTACCAGGACAATGGCTCTCAAGTTCGGCCCTTATGCAGATAAGGTAGTCTGTATTGTTTGCAAGTGTCATCATGCAGCGGCCCATCGTCATATGTTGACAATTCGATTGTTTGTTTGTTTGTGTTGAGTGACGTTGATTCTTTGTTACAAGCGTGGGATTCACGTGAGAGTCGCGTGAAAGCAGCTATTGTAAATGCACGTTACCGGGAGAATATGGAGCTTGGCCGGATATGCCTGGATCCTTCAATCAAACTGGACAAGCAGTTAGCTCAGCCTTTGCGTGCTTGTATCAGGTATGGGAACTTGCATCAGATCACATGTTTCTTCCATCTGTCAATCAATTATAAGTAGAGGTCAATCCATTATTCTTCCACTTACTTTACATAATTCTCCCGTCTCCTAACTTTAATCGATATTTATGCGAAAAGTGATCGACAGGGACAATTAAACTCAACTTTTGAGTTAAATCATGACGCTACTCCTACTGCAGGAACGTGTAGGGCCGAGTCGGTTTAAGTGGTTTAAGCTGTCAATATTTCCCTGGGCAAGGTTTATTTCCCCGCATCGTGAGTTCAGGGAGCATAAAATAGCTTCAAGCCCAATGTGTGATAGTAAATAAAGGGAGGAATGAGACAGATATATCAGCGCCAGCACACAAAGAGAGAAATGCCACGCAAATAAGGGATCATGATCTTGTCGATGCTGAGGTTGATGACAGCTAAGAAGCTACAGAACTCAATCGAAAGAGCTCACCATCGACGGCGTGACATGCCCAACATTCTTATCGCATGTCACTGAGACGCCAGGCGCCCTTATCTACTTGGGTGTCTTTATCAGGAGAACTATTAGTTGAGGGCCAAAGCCACGGCACCGTGCTTTATCGGCATCGAGCACGAGCACCGGATACAAATGCGACCGCATGATAGCCTTCTCACTGCCCCATCGAGCTACCTGGTAGCTCTTGAGAGCTTCCAGACGTTAATAGATTACAGTTTAGTGTTCAATAGTAACCCAATCGAGTCTCTTAGTGTTCCTAATATAGGAAAAAGAGACTGTTGAGCAACGTGGACATCGTGGTCAGCTGTGTTGGTTCTCTTCCTCTGCCCAAAGAGGCATCAGCATTTATCCACGAGGCAGCAGTAACGGTCGCCTCATGACCATAACGAGCTAATTCAGAATCATCCTTTCCCGTAACGGTCGACACCTCGCCAATATCACTGAGGAAAGTAAAAGTTGTAGACTATTGAGCCTGGAGAGCTGAAGGTGTTGCGATATAATGAGGAGAAGGAAAGCGAGCGCGAAAGCAGCGAAGGCCAAGAGAACGAGGCTTGCCTGGGGAGAGAAGGTCTATACAGGAGAGAGGCTTATTCTATTCACAAGATACACTACGGTATAATTTATTGTCAACCAACATTCTTTCATCTCTTGGCGGTTTTCCACAATGGTGCATCAAAGAAAGGCGTTCACGTTGAACAAGAGCTTTGATGTAAGCCAAGATGCAAGTTCCTGAGTCATCAACGAAACAACTCAAGCAGTTTTCTCAGTCGAGTCGGCTTCACCGCCAGGGGATTCGTGATAGCGAAACAAGCCAAGCCTTGTTGGTTATCCTGGATCTAACCGTATCCTCATGCAGCGTGGAATGGAAATGGGGCAGGTTAGATCTGATCTGACCTTGGCAGGGCATTGCAACGCCAGAAGGCTAAAGTACTAAGCTCTTCTAGGAAGTCTGGTCTGGCTTCTAAAGCTTCTAGCGTGAGACGACAGCCTAATCGAGTTTGGGTGAGTTCTTGGAACTGGCAAATAGTGGGGGATCGTCATGATCCATCTTGTCTCTATTGATCTTTTGTGTCTTTTCTTATGAGTTGACCCATTTACAGTACCACTTTGATCCGATGCTTACCGTTATCTTTTTAATGCTACGGAGCTTAAGCTCCTAAATCAAAAGATCAACCAAGAAGAATTCGTTCAAGAGTCTCTTTGGTCGCGTGGTGGCTTGGCCTGGGGTACATCCCTGGTGCAGATCTGCTCTGACAGCCAAGGACAGGGGGTCCCGGACTGTCAAACCTGCAGACACACAGCACGTTCCCTCTGGGCTTATGCACGACAATGGAACCTTTTTGCGACTACTGCTTTACGATAAAAGCACAATGATGATACGCCAAGCTGCAGTACGCAATTGCGAGTCAACAGTGAGGCGAAAGAGGCGTCTACGTGTTTTAGCCAGGGGCTCAAAAGCCACAGAATCGATCCGAGATGCCGGTAAGTTCAGACAATCAATGAGGCCGAAACACTTCGGGTGCGATGACTGACGCCACGATATGGATTCTGTGCAGATCTAGGCTGTAGAGAAGCCATGTCGACCTATTTTGGTCAATAATCTGAAGAAAAGAGGCACAAGACCGTTGGAGGGTCTATTTTCAACTGTTTTTTTTTTTTTTTTTTTTTTGTGCAATTGACGTAGATGAGGCGTTTGAGATGGGAAAACTGTTTCGACATGACGTGTAAGCGGTCTTTTAACACGAAAGCACCTCGTATGGCAAAGAAATGACTACGATAGTGCAGCAACGGATAAATCCTTACCTCCACAGATGCAGAAATAGAAACTGATGTAAGCTCTGTCGCTGGATCGGGCCCTAAAGGCTCCATGAGCTTTTGGGTCAGCGGCTTCTTCGGATCACCGAGTGAGCGAAGCCATCATCTCAGTATTCTCCACAGCTCTTACGCTGAACAACTGCCCCCGGCATCGGCAGTGACAGAAACGCCGAGGAGCGTTAGATTTTTGGTCTTGGCAGGTAAAAGTGAATGATCTGACACGGTTTACTCAGCTGTCTCTGCGCCGCCAGGCGCTGGCTACACCCCAGCCTTGGTGGCGTTTTAAACACACGGTCTGGAAGACTCGGCAACGAGCCACTCAGAGTGTTTGCTTTGGAAAGGCTGGCTGAACTAACAAACAGCTTCTCAGAGTCTTCTTCACGTATTGGTTATACCGAAGGGGCGAGACCGAGAACACGGTGCCGCAAAGATACACGGATGGCGTATGGCTGCCGATAGTACATACAGGGATAGGGCTAGAGACAGGGACAGGGATAAGTATACCTCGATGAGCAGTTCGATGGTTGTAGAAGCTGTCAATCGAACGGTTGGTGACATTTCTTGTGGGCGTGGTCACATATTAAACCTCGAGTGGTGACATCTCAATCTTCGATTCTAGATATGTAACTTTTCGACTGGTGACATTGCAATCGACGATTGATGACATCTCCATCAATGATTCTGTCCGTCTTCATCAACACGTGGTTTCTGGAAGTTACGGCTTCACACGCGAGGCGGAAACTAGCATGGATGTCGTCTAAGACATGGGCAGACCTGGGCCTGGGCGATGACATACTGAGTCCACCCTCGCAATGCCAAACTCCCTCAGCGTCAAAAGTTAGATTCACAAAAACAATAATATTTTTCTCAACATGACGAGAGTCATAATCATGCTCTGAATCATGTTGGAAAAAAGATCTGCAACATGTGGCTCAACGCTCTGCATAGATAGTTCCCCCATTCCATCCAATAGCCCCTGGATTGCCTCATAGTCGTTTCAACGCAGCGCCTCATGAGCAAACACTGGCTGAGAAAGGGCTGGGCCTGTTTCACGGATCCGCAGGGGTTGGTGCGTCTGTGGCGCTTCGCTTTAACGCCCTTTAGACCAAGACCCTCAGCTTGACTTGTAAGTCTCGGGGGTCTCGAACTCAGTAAAGATCGGCTATTCCAACGCCGTTGCGGGCCGTCAGGTTCTTTTTCGACACTGATGCTCGCTCAACTTTGACGCCAGTCTCCAACGCATTACTTCAGTTATTACTATCCTCAGCCTCTTGTTATATCTAGACCACTTCGCCCGTTGAGAAAACGACTCCTTTCTCTTCATACTATTTCAACATACAATACAATACAATAATAACACATCCACTTATATACTTCACATCATATCGCATCAGCATCTCTTCAACTTATATATCCATCAACAACCATGTCTATCCTCAGTTCCATCAAGCGTGCTCGCGATCACAAGGAGATCGCCAAGGCCAAAGAAGTAGAGCAACCCAAGGCAACAAAACCCACACCAAGATATCGCCATGTTCCCACACACGCAGCATGCGATTCAGTCAACGTCGGTCCAGCTGGTGCCCGTCATCACGACCGCTCCAAGGTTCGCGCTGAGAACCGCAAGCGAACGGCAAAAGCGGTTGCTGATGCCATGCACGACAATCACCACATTCAGATGAACTTCCCCGGCTCATCAACGGCGTCTCCCTTCACCAGTGGTAGCTGCAGCACTACCTATCAACCGAGCGAGACTGACTACGATGGAGACATCAGCCCTAGAAGTCACTCTCCTGTGCATCACTTTGAGCCTGCGCACATCTATGAGTACTCTCCTGCGCCAACTTTCCATCATCCCATTTCTCTCAAGGGCAAGGAAGTTGTCCGAGGTCCTCAGTATGGCTTGGCCTACACTGTATCCCCTGACCCCCGGGATCGGCTCGCTGAGCGTTTCCAGACTGGTGTCATGATCTAAGCTTGTACTTGATGAGATTTCTGCCCCTGGAGGGCGATTTCTCAGACATGATCACGAGCTACAAACCAAAAAACCAGCAAGGGACTGACTCCCTGCTATCACCCACGCTTCGGCCCAACAAGGTCCATCAACTTACACCGATCCGTCCACCAAGCTCTCCATTGAGATCGAGCAGGACATGGTACTCAAAGTTCTGAAAGAATGCGAAAGCGAGCAACCCAACAAGACCAAAAAAGAAAGCTACAGGGGTCGTCTTGTGGGGGAGAGAAAGCAAGCATTGGATATGGGGCCCCTCTCGGGCATTCCGACGTCGAGTTTGACACATCTTGGCAGAAATCTTACACTAAAAGAAAAAAAAAGTACGCCACACTCTGTTTAGACTTGGTTCAGAGCAGGAATCTGAACCGAGCTAAGCCCTTTACTTCATGTATAATAGCGTTTAGCCTCTTCTTCTAGAACCTTTCGGGTTCTTCCTTTACTGTACGTACATACTTTTTAGCTTTAGGCTTTGGCTGCAATGGCATCAGGTCATTCTTCGTTGGCTGGGACCAACTGTTACTGAAATGAAACTAAGACAACGATTCACGTTCACATTCTGTTCTCCATCGATCGCGATCCTTGTGGATGTCATGAAGGCCACTGCTACAGGGGTTGTAATTGAGTTTGTTACCTAAATAATCAAATGCGGTTAATCCAGTTGACTCAGTCTGATTGATCTTCTAAGTCGCAAAGCTTAGACTCCCTGAGCGGAGGTAGTAGGGGAGGCTGTATATTCTTATCGCATGTTGGTTTCTTCAGGTCGTGTATGGTCTGACGTTGAAAAATATAATCTAAAGTCTCATATAATTCTTGAAGTATGACTATAATTGAGTAAACGATCAAACGTGGTTATTCTCATAAATGTCTTCAATTGTTCTAAAAATATTAGCCTCGGCAGTTTCCTACTGGTCATTTCACCACTTGGTCCCTGCCGATCCCTACCATCTTCATTATAGCACCCTTTGGCACCCGCGCCTGTTGCTATGTAATCATAGATTAGATGCAACGCCTCATTCATGCTTCGTGGCCTTCTCATGCTGTATAATCACAAGCAACGCACCGCATTCATACTCTAAATCTTTCTTCGCCCACGGGCGCGTTCGCCTTTTTTATTTTCCTTTCCTTGTGTACGTTGCACCAAATTAATTGACATCTCAAATGAGCGCGCTTTAATTCTACAAACACTCGCCTTTTCATCGCTGCATCTCCGCAGTCGCGAGTCGCATCAAGCAACCTCCCCCCTCCGCCAGCATGGCTATCGAACCGCCCGCGGAGTTTCTCAAGCCTTTATGGGCTTGGGCTGAAGCAACGCCAGTCTACATTCTTCTGTCATTATTTATCGCGTTTATTGCGCTGGCACTTCTTGGGGTATGCACTGCACTGAACCCCTCTAGGGCCCCGCGCAATCGCAAGCTCACCATTCCTAGCTCTATGTCATCCTCCATCTCGTCGCGCCAAAGCCTCGACCCGTCTACGCCTCCGAAAAGACCTACCTTACCAGCCATCCCACTGAAGGGCGCACACAGCCTCAACCTCTCCCCTGCTGGTACGATCGCTGGCTCGCTGAGCGACAGGCTAGCGAGCAGCACGTCCGCCCCGATGAAGCATTCCCTACTCCCGATGCTGGAAACATCGAACCCGCCGAAGTGCGTCTGAGCGTTGTCTTCCCAGCCTACAACGAAGAAGATCGCGTTATCCCGACCCTCGAAGAGGCTGTCACTTATCTCGATGAACACTTTGGCCGAAGCAAACAAGCTGGACCTAGCGGAGCGAGTCCTACGACTAAGAGACATGTTCGGAACGCTCCTAAGGAGGATCTCGGCGGATATGAGATCTTAATTATCGATGATGGGAGCAAGGATAAGACAGTGGATGTTGTCCTCAAGTTTGCCCAAGAACACGGCCTCCATGACATTCTTAGAGTTGTCTCACTTGCTCGCAACAGAGGCAAGGGCGGAGCGACTACTCATGGTTTCCGACATGTGAGGGGCGAATACGTCCTATTCGCTGATGCTGATGGCGCATCCCGTTTCTCCGATGCTGGTAAGCTCATTGAAGGATGCGAGGAGGTAGTTGATGGATCGTACCGCGGCGTTGCTATTGGAAGTCGAGCTCATCTCGTCGGCAGCGAAGCCGTTGTTAAGGTAAACTAACCCTCTCGTCTATGAAAATTGTATCAACTAACACAACTAGCGCTCGGCTCTACGAAACTTCCTCATGCGATCTTTCCATCTCGTGCTCATGATCCTAACACCCCCTGCAACATCGCGCATCCGCGACACCCAATGCGGCTTCAAGCTCTTCTCGCGAGCATCCCTCCCACACATCATTCCCTACATGCACACTGAGGGGTGGATCTTCGACATCGAGATGCTCATGCTCGCAGAGTCAGCACCCGCGACACCAGTTCTTGGCCACGATGGCAGTGTTATTGGCACCAGTCCCGGCATCAAGGTTGCTGAAGTGCCCATTGAGTGGCACGAGGTTGGTGGCAGCAAGCTCAACGTCATTCAGGACAGTATCAAGATGGCTATTGGCCTTGCGGTGCTGAGAGCGAGTTGGATGTTTGGTGTCTATCGAAGACGATTGACATAGGATGGAGGTCAAGGGATCAGGCAGGATATGAGCGTGAATGCTCAGTAATCGCAATGATCATGTCTAGTTGAATAAAACACACAGTCGACAAATTTATCGATTACATGAACATAAACGGTTCGCCCTACACACGGTTAGGCTAACAAGACGCAGTAAAGTGAAGTTCAGTTGCAATTAATATTAATCTTGAAATGATAATCTACTTATATCTCCCAATTTCTGACCACAGGTAGTATGGGGATCAAGCATGCGTATGTGTGTGTGTATCTAACAAAAACCCACTCCCGCTCAACACTCCGAAATGCTCAAATGTCTCATAACCACCCATGAAAAGGGGCATATGTACAATCGTCCCTCGGCTCTAATGTCTCCCATTTCTGAAAGAAATTTAGATTCGTTTTAAAATTCGACATAAAAGTCCCAAGCCAAAGCTCCATAAACGCCGCAGCTCTCGCTACTTAAACACATCATGCTCTTTTCTCTTCTTTTTTTTTTCCAAATTCCAGATTTACTGGAATGTCTCTCGGTACATGATGGGAAGGAAGACAATGCATGCCTTCCAGAGGATGAGAACGGCATCAATGATAGCGAGAGGAGCCTTGAAGATGCCCAAGATACCGCAGCCAACGACGGTGCAGGCGTTGAGCCAGATGGCGAGGAATGCAACGGAGAAGAAGTGGTAGGCGAGGATGAAGGGGCGCTGGAGCATACCAGCCAAGAGAGCGACGGGACCGTCAGTTGAGCCGCGCTTGAAGTAGTTGAAGCAACCGTATTGAAGAGCACGGAGCTGACGGTCGTTGGCTGCGAATAGGGAGTACAGAGCCTGGGCGAGGACGTTGATGATACCGGTCAAAGGCTTGCGCTTCCAGTAAAGCTGGTCAAGCGCATTGTTGATGGCCTTGTTGTCAGCGAGATCAGACACCTTGCTGGGGTGCAACTCCTCGGCAAGGATGACAACATCGTTGAATGCGACAGTCATACCACCACCAGTAAGAGGATGTCGCATGTTCATAGCGTCACCGAGGAGAATGGCTCCGTTGGCGCGCTGTTTCGTAGGAGGAAGCCAGCTGTTGGGCATGCTTCGGGGAATCTTGCCATCCTCAAGAGCCTTCTCAGCTGATGGTCGGATGCTAGTAGGGAGTGCAGGAAGGACATAGTTGCGGATGTATCCACGAACACCGCCATTCTCAGGCGAGGCTTCGGGGATACCTTGAGGCACATCGATAAGAGCGCGGGTCTCGTGAGTGCCGATCTGGTAGAGAAGGATAGGGAAGGCGTTGCCAATGATGACATGGCCGTGGCCAGGTTCAGGAAGATCGCAGTCTATGAGTTCAAGAGCGTAGAACTTTGAGCAGACCTTGGGCTTGGTCCTGAGAACCTCCTGACGCCACTTGGAATCGTAACCATCAGCGATAATGGTCAACTGTCCAAAGTAGTAATCCTTCTCCTTGACACCGGTCTCCTTGTTCTTTGTGCGACTCTCAACACCGAGAATCTGATCCGACACCTCTCCGCGCAGCGTCTTGACAACCTCTGTCTCAACAACAGTGATGTTCTTGTGGTTTATACACGACTCTCGTAGCTTAGTGATAAAGCGACCGTGATGGAAACTGCATCCAGACGGTCTCTTATCCGCTGTGCTGTGACCTCCCCAAGCATGTGTGACATTGCCGTTATCGTCGAGACCGGGGTAAGGAATGAGGACCTTCTCGCCGTGGTAGAAGACAGTGTATCCGTAGCAAGGCATGGCATCGATACCCTCGAGGCAGTGGCCGAGGCCGATTTTCTGTAGTGAGGCGACACCGCCAGGCTGAAGAAGTTCGCCAACGATGCGATCGGGCTCCGATAGCCATCGCTCGAGAAGGAGAACGGATCGGCCCTGGTTTGCGAGAGCGTAGGCGATAGTGCAGCCGAATACACCAGCTCCTACAACGACGACATCGGCTTCATGGTATTGTTCGCGACGGCGAGTCTGCGACTCGGTTGATGTGAGTACTGAAGCCATGGTTGAAGTTATTGGCTGTTGTAGAAGTGAAAGGAAGTTGAGTCGCGGTCGTTGAGGAATTGTCTAACAAGACTTTCGATGGGGGGTGGGGGGCCTATTAATCGCGGATCGGGGGGCGGCGAGAAATTGGATGGGTTGGCCCTGGGAATTAGGGGGTGGAAAGTGGTCAAAGAGTAAGAGCAGCAACAAAGGGCAATGCTTTTGTAAAGAGAACAAGATCAATGCTTTTATGTGAGATGACACAATATTCTCGCAGATGCTCAGTTGTAAGCCAGCAAATAGTGAAGTCTTATCCCTTATAAGGATGAATCGGTTTTCGGGGGTCACAGAGCTTGTGACAATGACGCTCTCGACTTTTGGGGGCGAGTGTATAAAAAAGTTGGACTTTAGATCAATTGAGATGGAATTCTGGGCGATTGAACCGATTTAAACACCACAGACACTTTCAAAGACGACAATTCCTCTCGTCTGATCACAATTGACCGGATATGCGCCGTTTATAGGGTCCCTTTTCCTCTCATTCTCGTGGCATTCAATCCTCCAGGATATCAACAAATCAGCCTATAAACCGTCACTGAATGTCATGTCAGGGGGGCCCGAATTCAAAGAAACGAAAAAAACACCAACAAGAGAAATGGACCCTTGGCTGGCATGGGGCGATCCTGGCATTCTCTCTAGGGCTGTCATTATCATAGTTCCAGGGGAATAACCCACTGTAAGGTCCCCTGGAACACTTCACCCCGCAACGCTGTGGTCTCCCTTCCTAGCAGCAATCGCGCCACCAAGACCCGTAGACGCCCTGACCGCTAAAAGAGCAGCCAACCAACGAAGACGAGATCTTGCGGGCATGGTTCGATGTGCGAAAAGGACACCGCCAGGTTCCGGGACTTTTCGCATGTGAAAGACGTCGTCTCATAGAGATTCAGATCGTACGTGATTCGAACCAATTTCTCCTCTGCCGAGTCCGGTATTACTTCGTTCAGGTTCTCGAAAGAGGAAGAGAAAATACGTATTCGGAATGCGACTCTCAGGGTTTCTTTGGTTGCGGTCGATGCTTATTTGATGTTCCTGCGTCTGTTTAGCGGCTAGTGGCCAATCAGTTTCTGGTTGATGACCTCCATTAACCAAATCTCATGATAACGGGGTCAACTCTACACGAATACGCTGATGCATGTGACACTATCAACCCAAGCCCCACCTGTAATCAATTCATCTCATAGCAGAGAGACAGAATCACATGCGAAAATAAAGAATCATCCATATCAATTGACATGTGCTGAGAGGGGCTGTTCAACTACAGAACATTGAAACTCATAGAGCATTCAGAAGATAAATAGATTCTTCAAATATTGTGTTGTTGTTTCTTTTACAGATAGTACCATAACAGATACCATCATATGCTCTCATATTTCCAGGCCACAAAGAAAAGTTAATGTGACCAAGAAGCTGATATACCCAAATGCCTCTTCTGTAACCATAATGTCTGCGCCATGCCAATGCATATGTCTTCTAAGCATACAACCTCTAATCTCAAGCCATTGCTCTGGCTATTTCCTTCTCTAAATATATGTCGTCCTCAGTAAGCTCAGGCGAAGGCGTCCTCTCTCGTTTCGTCCGCTTGTGTCGTGCTGTTCGGATCTCATCTATATTGTGCTGTCGAGCAGGCAATTCATCCTCGACGATCCTATGCCTCGACTCGTTCAAAGCTTGGGGTGTTGAATCTCGTCTTGAAGACAACTCCCAGTCTGTATTCCGCTTATCCTTTGGCGTCTGGCGCCCAGATTGTGTGTCTGGAAAGAAGCCTCCTTCAAATGCCACTGGCTCTTCCACCGTCTTGAAAGCTCCAACAACCTCCTTGGTAACGGCCTCCCGCTCTTGTTTGTTCGTCGCCCGTAAGGACTTGATATGTTCAAGAGCATCATCAAGACGTAATAGTACTTGCTTATGCGTGTTCTCTCGCCTGTGGTCCCTGGCTGCCCTTGATGCGACATGTTTCATAGCCAACTTGACGGATTCCTTGCACTCTTTGCTACCCTGCCACCATTCTGACTTCGATATGAAGCTTGCAATAAGTGACATCAGGTCTCTGTAACGCCCTTGTCCAGTATAGGAGTGGATGAGACTGGCAAAGTTAAACTTGTTGTATGCCAGCTCACCCATACCATTCTGCTGTGCTGCCATTTCGCAGACCTTGATCGCGGCTTCAGGGTTACCCTTTTGAGTGAGAACACGAGCGGCTTTGTTGTATACACTGTCGTGAATGTGTTGACCCTTGGCAAGATTCTCGCGGAGTAAATCATTTACATTGTCACCAGCCTCAAGTCGAGCGACCAGCATAGGAACCAAAGCACCGCTGATGTCGTGATTCCTTATGTATGCCTCATTAATGAGGCACGACACTGTGCCTGAATGGGGACCTTCTAAGTGAATGTTGGCGACAACAGCAAGTCGAAGGCATCGTGATGAATCACCAAGGCCCTTCTTAGTTGCCTCCTTGTAGGCGCTGTAGACGCCGGTCCAGTCGTTCTCAAGCGCCAGAGTATTCATGTGCTTGAAAGCTGCTCGCTCATAGATAGATATTGAGTCACCTCGGCGTTCAGGCAGAGTCGGGGCAATTCCATAGCAGTCAACCTTTTCTCCTGGCAGGGGCTTGTGAAGATCATGCAGGCCACCTTCACTGGCGTAGCTGGTCAACAAAGGGTCCTTCAGCCACGGTGCAGAAGTTCGTGCATCCTTCAGCATGCGGATCACGTCAGCTCTCGACAGGTTCCAGTATCTGCAGCACTTGTCGGCAATCTCGTTGAAGAAGATCTGGTCCATTGCCAAGCCACCATCTTGGCAGAACTGCACCCACGCAACAAGAGCTTGAAGATTGCGGGTTCGGCCGTGCCTATCCCATAACAAAGAAAGCTAGGGGCTTGTTCAAACTCATGTGGTGGTTGCTGACAAGATCTCTCACAAAAATGTCCATCTCTGCGGTTGTGTGATCCTTGCAATAGATCTTTGTCAGCCAGGATAGAATATTCTGAAACTGGTCGGATGGCTTTGCTTTAGGTCCGAAAGCCTCAAGTCCAGCCGTGACCTTGTCCCATTGTCCCAATTCAGCTTCGCGTACAATAAACCTCCCACGAAGCTTGACATCGACACCCGAGGCCTTCGGTCTCATCTCGCGGAGCTGGGACATCTCTGCACTTGCAGTCGCATCATCCCCAGCATCAAGAGCAATGAGGATAATTCTGCGTCTGACAGCATACTGGGTAGACGAAGAAAATACACTATTGTCAAAAAGACCGCCTTTTTGGAGCAATGTATAAATCGTTTTGACCTCCAGGAAGTCCTTCGTCTTCCTCCAGTAATGCATAAGTAGCCGAGTGACCCATTCATTGCGATTGGTATTCGCTGCCTCCTTCGACTGAGGCTCAAAGCGAGATAAACTTCGCAGTAAGTGCCTCACACCCTCAACGTCGCGGCTCCGGGAAAGACTGTCGAGGAAGGGGACGGCCAAAAGGCAAATATCGTTGCAAGCTGGACGGACAGCTTCGAGTATGAGAGGGATAGTTCCGTATTCCCGAGATACTGCTGTGGACTGAAGTATCCGGATACCTCTTGATAAAACCTCCTGGGCCTCTTCACTCTGTGCTGAGGTCAGCATTTTAAGCATTTTGGTAGCTCTCGTTTCATTCTGGACACGCTCTTCGCGTGGCAGGTCTTGGGTTTCCATTTCCGTAAGGAGATTATCCAGCCGTGACCACGATTCTTGTTGTCCTATCAGGGTTTCATCGGCTGGCTCTGATTTTGTTACGCCAACTTGTCCATCGCTTGCCGTTGGGTTATTCTCCGTCGTGAATATTTTCGTTGAGCCTGTGCTAGCGTCCATTCTGGCCTTGGTCGTCCTGGTGTTGGGTGATCGTGTCCTTGGTAATGATGTAGTTGGTAGGCTGATCTCTGGTGATAACCTGATGGAAAGGGCGTTGTGATAGGATGTGCTGTTTTCTGATATTCGTGATAATTCCTTTCGTGCTGCGTCCCACTCGTCCCATCTCCTCTGGCTATTCTGAGGCGTGCTTGTTGAGTCCCCATCCTCAGGCAATGTTGTCTCAAAAGACTCTATATGCTCAATCTCCTTCGGGCGCGATAATTCATGCTCCAACGAGTCTATTCTTGTTCGACGACGGCGCACAGCATTGTTGGTGGGTGCATGCGAGAAGTCGTGGGTAATTTCAATTGGAAAGGTTTCTCGTCTACTGCTGTAGCTCTCAGCCAGCGCAGCCGAGTTGCGGTTCACCCGCGCAGTGTGAAGTTTCTTGGCATTGTCGAGAGCAGCTCGAGCGATATTGAGGCGTCGACGTCGTTCTTCAGCAAGGATAATGACTGAACAGGACGTTGTTAGGAGAACACCACGGAGGGCGTTGACGGCGACCCTTGAAGGGGCGGGGCTTGGAGTGGCCATTCTAGGCGGTCGTCATCTTGATCCGGACCAATGCTGCCCCAGATCGGCTTTGTGAGGTCGTAGGTTCGTAGGTTGATGTTCAATTCGTCGTCTCGGTATGTCGCTCGCAGTAATTGTCGTGGTGTGATGCACAGATTCTAGGCCGAGTGAGATCCAATCGAATTGGAGGGTAGGTACGTACCCGGCCGGCCGAGGAATCGGGACTTCAGACCAATGAGAGAGCTACGATGGCCAGCAGCATCAGCCCATTTTAGGTCAGCATCCTTGTCGATATTCAGCTTCAGGGTAGGCAGTTTTAGCATCATCTTCCTCATTTTTATATCTTATTGTTAGTAGCATTGTCATTCTTTGAAACTCCAGTGTACCTTATCACTTCATTTAGTTCCTGATACTATTCGATATATCGATAATTGTTCCAATAGGCCAATACGTTTTGAGTGGCAAGTCACTTAGCTGTCAGGACTTTCCAACTGCTCTTTTCCCTTGTTAAGGCCGTTTCCCACAAACGACTTACACGTCAAACAAAACATTATGATGCGTTGATGTAAGAATCTTAGGATGCTACACAATCTCGCACGTCAAGGCGTTTAATGTCGATCTCGAGCCACATATCTAGTGGATGCTAAAGGTGTGCCTAATGCAACTTGAACACTTCCCTATGTTCTAAGTCCGTTAACTCCAGCTCTCAGCTGCTTGTTTCGATCATCTTGACAACTGCTTTTGCTGAATAATTGCATGAACTGATCTTGATCTAAACGTATCAAGGTAGTTCGCCGGTTTAGTGCATCTTGAGAAACCAATGAGAATGTTTACGTGAGTTCGCTTGAGCTAGGTTACGAGGTCTTGTTCCTTTGGTTGTATGAATGGATGTCAACTCTTGCTACATGCCCGTATGCACCTCGTATGTACCGCGGAAGCTGAGTCAATTTCAATATCTTCTGATGAACGCATCGCGAAATATGTCACTGTTCTTCAGTACCTAAGTACGGGTCCGACAAATCCGTTTAAGTCCAGAAGGTCCGTTCCCAAACGGTGTGGATGGTATTGGTAGGAGTTGCCAGTTCCATATGATAGATCTGAATATATAAAGTCAGAAGAGAACCTTTCACCATCAACTGAAGAAATATTCACAACCCTTATATCTGATAACATAAATCCAGCCACCATCGATTGTTCTTCTGCAGTGACGCCACTGCCGCTGCCACTATCATCACCACTTTCACTCACTGCCCACTCCATCTTCATTATCCCTACAAATCCATTCCCACTACATCTTTTCACCTCATCTTCGCACCTCTGTATCACGAACACTAGCAACCTACCGCAACAAACAATGGCTCTCCCTTTCGCACCACCCCCCAAAAGTCCTCTGGGGCGCTACCGACTTTTGTCACCAACTGCATCGGTTTGGGTGTCCCCTATTTGCCTTGGTACCATGAACTTTGGAAATGCTTGGTGAGATACACATCCAATTATGCCTACTATCTACTAACAGTAGCGTAGGAAAGAGTGGATGGGAGAATGCGACCAGTCCACGTCGGAGTCAATTTTGGATTTCTTCTATGAACAGGTATGAACACCATATATCGAATACAAGATATCGACGATGTACTAATGGAAGAACAGGGCGGAAACTTTATTGACTCTGCAAACAATTACCAATTCCAGGAAACCGAGAAATGGGTGGGAGAATGGATGAGGAAACGCGGTAACCGTGATGAAATCGGTTTGTGACCCTTTCTCACTCAACACTGGGTGCTGAACTGACGTATTCCCTCAGTTGTTGCTACCAAATACACCACCAACTTTCGAGCCGGACCTGGTGCTCCTAATATCATGGTGAACTTCACTGGCAACGGAACGAAAAGTCTGAGGGCTTCAGTTGAGGCCAGCCTTAAGAACCTGCAGACCGATTACATTGATCTTGTAGGTATTTTCTTACGAGCGAAGCCCAGAATGCTAAGCTAACAGGGCCACAGCTCTATGTTCACTGGTATGATGGCAACACCTCTATTCCAGAGCTGATGCAATCTCTCAACCAACTCGTACTCTCTGGAAAGGTCCTCCACTTGGGCGTCAGCGACACTCCTGCTTGGATCGTGAGGTAAGATACAATGTGCCTTCTACGAGCGAATAACTTGCTGAAACCCCCATAGCAAGGCCAACGAGTATGCTCGCTGCAATGGACTCCGCCAATTCTCCGTTTACCAAGGTCGTTGGTCTGCGGCCTCGCGTGACTTCGAGCGAGACATCATCCCCATGTGCCAAGCTGAGGGCATGGGAATTGCCCCATGGGGATCTCTTGGAGGCGGAAAATTCAAGACCGAAGAACAGCGCAATGCGCGGGAAGGACGCAGAGTGGAGGCCAGCGAGAAAGAGATCAGAACCAGTAAAGTGCTGGAGTCGATCGCTAACCGTAAGAACACACTCATCACCAGCATTGCACTGGCATATGTCATGCACAAGACAAGTTATGTATTCCCCATCATCGGTGGTCGAAAGGTGGATCACCTCAAAGCCAACATTCAGGCTCTCACCCTGCATCTCTCCCCTGAGGATATTCAAGAGATCGATGGGGCTAATGAATTTGATGCGGGCTTTCCTAACGATTTCCTGTATCGTGGGGGCAACTCTATTGGAGGTCCCGACGTTTGGCTGCTCCAGATGGGCGGCACGTTTGACCATATCCAACCACCAAAGGTGCGTTCCTCATAACCACATACAAATACCTATACTGATTTGTTGTAGCCCATCTCACCGGCTGCACGAGGGGAATAGGGCGTCCGCCTCAAAGCGAACTTTTGGCGATGGTTACCAGCTCGGTCTCGATCGGACTGGATGGAATTGGACTGGAAAGAAAGAATTGGTGCTGCAGTGATGCCTTCTTATCGATGGTGAACCAGACGGGATTGCTTGTTTGGTAGATTGGGCCGAGAGCGAGCACACGGGTTCAGAATAAGGGGTTATTGGGGATATCACCAGCACAGAAAAACAAAGAATAAATTCGCTTTGCAAATTCCAGACTATCTATTCTGTTAGAATATATTGTTATGTTGCTTGACAACTGGCAGATGCATAAAGGCTGATAAACAACTTTGAATCGAGTAACGGAATGAACGGCAGATGAACACTTAGTATTTCTTAATCTCGAAGAAAGGCGTTATTGCTGAAGGTAGGAGCTGTTCGGTGAAGCCTGCGCTGAACAAACGGAGAGTGTCAGGAAAGAACTATAGGGGACAGGCCGGAGTGGCTCCTTCCTTCATTCACACCTGCAGTCGGGACGCACCTGGCATTACCACCACAAACCATAGTTCGCCTCAAAAGATTCACCAAATCACTCAAATATGTCTTTTCAAACAATTTTACCCTCTATAGAGGTGGACGACAGCCATGTTGCCGGTCATCAAGTCGAGTTAGTGACAATGCACCAAATGCTCCTTATGGACGATGAAGAGACAGAATTCAATCACGTCGCTGGGAGTAGTCGAAAGAGAAGTCGAAGTCAAAGCTCTACATCCTCCCCAAGTTTGGAAGAGCATGATGATGTCGTCAGCCCAGAATCTGTCATGGATGAGTTCACGAATGTTGAATTGTATGCCTTCGTATCACTCTTATCCTCTTCATCGGTATATTAACTCTTATGAGTATCCCAGAAACACCTATCCGTCAGCGACAGACAAGCCAGCCCCTATTTTATAGCCCGACAAGCGATGTTGAAAGCCGATTCAGTCAACTGCAGCTGCTGCCTCTTCGAACATGTCGACCAACGAAACGAAGGCGGATGGAGTCGATTCATTCTAATGGAGATGCAGAATATACCCCTAACCGACGGTTGTCAGGTAAATACAATCATGACATGCTTGCGCTTCAACAGAAAACTGACTGTCAAAAAGAAATCCAAGCGAGACGAGACAATCAGCAGCGGCATGATACTCCATCACCAACTACAACACATACGTCTGAGTTGCCTGTAGTGACAAAACTGAGGCCTGTTCCTCAAGGAGCCTCTCGTTTGATTGAGAAGAAGGGGCAATACACGATCAGAAAGGGAGTTCGAATTCGGGATTATAAACTTCCTGGGCCTTCTCCGTGGCCATGTGCTCTACCATCCAATAGCCTGGAATACCAATGCCGAGATGGATTTGATGTGAAGGAAGTATCACTTGGATATCCTCAACCAATGGTTATTCGACTACGAGAGAATGGGCACGAACCAATCACTGGAAACCACAAAGATCTGAAGCCGAGGAGCCCATCTCTTGGGACCACTGAAATCGCCCAAGATACCTATACGTGGGTGGTCAGCAGCAAAAGAACAAAGAACAAGCAGTGCAACCATTCACGACGTTATTTTGGTGCTGCTCCATGACGGGTATCTTGATGCCACTTCCTTTAGTTCGAGAATAGTACAAAATAAATCAATCGAGCCCCGCAACCACCAGAACGCCTTTTGGGATAACAAGACTGTCCAACACGTTCCCGCCTATTTGGCCCCCTTACCCTTGGCTTCGTTCTCACCAAGCTCACGGATCAATACCGATGTCTGTCCGGCACCGCTGTAGTCCTCCTGGCCAGTTTCAAAACCGGGGCAAACACCCACGGCAAGATATCTCCCGTCACTTGAGAAAGCAAGCGCAGCAACGCTGTTGGGGAATTTCTGGTACTGTTTAAGTCGTCGCTTTGCTTCTGCATCCCACAAAGCAGCAGTGCCATCGCCACCCCCTGAAGCAAATGTTCCATGAACAGGGTGGAAGGCGAGAGCATTTACGGGATAAACAATATCACCATCACCATCTGGTGCTGCTTGTCGGTGGCACTTGAAGGCGTACTTTCGAGCCTGGGACTCGGCTGTGTCCTCAAACCACTCAACTGCAACACGGCCTTCAATACTGCTAGTGGCGTAGCCGGCATCATTGGGCATGCAGGACACTGCGCGTGTCAAATATCGCAGGGATGATTCACGTTGTTGCCATGGCTGCAGGTCAGATGAGCCAGTTGCGAATAGGTCGACAATGGTCTTCAGGTCGTAGATGTTAATAACACGGCCGGCCATGGCAACCACGATCTTTGTAGGACTAGCAGCCAGCGCATGGGGCTTGCCGGGGAGGGAGACCCTTATGGGAGTGCTTGAAGGATCACTGAGGTTATGGAGGTTCAAGCTGCAATCCCAAGACGCGGAGACCAAGATCGCTGGTTTCTGTTAGTATGAGTCAATCACAGGGGTTCAACGACTCACAAAACTTTGGACTGTAGGCTATAGATCGCACCGGCGCAGCATGCTTGCTCAGCAAAGTCTTCTCACCAGTCTCCAAGTCGATTCTATTCATTGTTGTCAGCTTAACGTTTCGAGGCGTACCCATTCGCATCCACTGACTTGTTAACACACCAATCCACGCCAGCAGTAAAAGCTTCATTATCATTGGCGCCGAAGCAAACATCCAAGACTGGCGCCCGGTGTTCGTATGTGTTGACGAGAGTCGCCTCGCCAGCTCCACCTGCGATATCGTAGCAATACACCTTCTTATCCCATGATGAGACAAGGAGCTTGGTTCCAGAGGACGGCGCAAACGCGATCGCCGAGACCGCGTCGGTTGGGGGCGGTGAAAGTTCGTATTGAGTCGCTGAAAATCAATTAGCAAACATCCGCGACCTGATAGCAGGTACAGCAGTTTAGAACTTACCAGGAGCCATGGCTAAGTATGCTCTTGTCGACAGCCTTAGTGTTGATGAAGTTGTTTACCTTTGGTTCAGTCACGTGGAGAGCTACCATCATGGCAACGAAAGTCATGGGGCGGGCCACCTCAGGCGCAGCTGGCGGCATTATGCCCGAATTTTCAGGTACTGCCTCCACTGCCACTACCTACCCAATGGAACGAAAACGAATGAGCATGGGAACGAGCCACACCCCGCCACAACCCCACCATCATCAATCGAGTGCACTTGCAAAATGTCAAAATTATGACTCTTCCCCTCTACATCCACTGTTGACGTGACGATTTACGACTTGATCGCGCGAGAATCACTACCGATACTATCGCAGGAATAGCTTATTAAAATTAGACTTTTGGCTCTTTTTGAAAGCCCGACTTGCGATCGTTCGTGCGACGGCACTCGGCATCGATAAACCCCCACCTTATTCTATAGAACCCGACCGAACCCTCTGAATCCTCAAAAACACCGTCAAGATGGCTCAAAATCAACATTGCCGTTTTTACGAGGAGAAGTACCCGGAGATCGATAGCTTCGTCATGGTCAATGTCAAGCAGGTCAGTAGCAACCTGATCTGTCCGAAAGAACTGCCTCTGACCAATTTCAGATCGCCGAAATGGGTGCCTACGTTAAGCTTCTAGAGTACGACAACATTGACGGCATGATCCTGCTCTCCGAGCTTTCGCGAAGACGTATTCGAAGTATCCAGAAGCTCATCCGGGTTGGTCGCAACGAGGTCGTCGTGGTGCTCCGTGTCGACAAGGAGAAGGGTTAGCATCAAATCAACGTCAGGCTGAACTTTGGGCATGGAAATTGATTTTTGGACAGGTTACATCGATCTTTCCAAGCGACGAGTCTCTCCAGAGGATATCGTTAAGTGCGAGGAGCGATACAACAAGAGCAAGATGGTCCACTCTATCATGGTGCATCTCGCCGAGAAGACCAAGCTCGATATCGAGAGCCTCTATGAGGCCATTGCTTGGCCCCTAAACAAGCGATACGGACATGCCATCGACGCTTTCAAGCTTTCCATCACGTCAGTTGCTCTTTCCAAAGTCGGACCACATGCACTAACCTTGAGAAGGAACCCCGAGGTCTGGAACGATATTACCTTCCCCAACGAGGTGGCCAAGGAGGAGCTCAAGTCATACATCGGAAAGCGTCTTACTCCCCAGCCCACCAAGATCCGAGCCGATATCGAGGTCACTTGCTTCGGATACGAGGGAATCGACGCCGTCAAGACTGCTCTCCGCACAGCCGAGGCCCACAGCACCGATGACACCCAAGTCAAGGTCAAGCTCGTGTCTCCGCCTCTCTACGTTCTTACATGCTCGACCTTGGACAAGAACGTTGGTATTACTTGCTTGGGAGAGGCCATCGTCGATGTCCGAAAGAGCATCGAGGGTGCCGGTGGTAACTTGACAGTCAAGATGGAGCCCAAGGCCGTCACCGAGAGCGATGACGCTGAGCTTCAAGCATTGATGGAGAAGCGTGAGCGCGAGAACGCCGAGGTCAGCGGTGACGAGAGCATGAGCGACAGCGACGAAAACATCCCTGAGACCATCTAGGTCATGGACAGACGAAGAGTCTCCAGGTCAGGATGAGTCGGCAAGACTGTTAGAGCCATGCCAAAGTAGCCCGCGCACGAGCGGGTTGTTGGACACGGAAAAGGGTGTAATAGAGGGCGTCTGGGAGGCTGAAAGGAAGCATGTATCCCGGAGCGCAAAGCATCACTAAAAGTCCAGACTTTCATGTAGTTCTTCCGATGGTAGGAAGTGGCGTCTGAAACGGCGTTGATAACGAACAGTTCTTTGATTACTTGAGACACCGTCTTTTCATTGTGATTAGTGTGTGTGTTTTCGGCTTGTTTTCAGTGGGACATAACTTAGATGATGTTTCTTTAGAGTTATGTTTCTGAAGTTTCATGTTTAATACTCCCTGTCTCGTGTATGGCGGGATGTCGGAACTAGCCGATAAAAGCTTAGACTCAGGTGTAGAATTTCTATACTTGGACTCACAGTCAGTGATAGTCCCACCACAACGCTCAATCTCACAGCAACGGGAATGTTATCGTCTAACAACACTCATTTTGAATAATAGTTAGAGCTTTTGCAATGGCTCTCGGCTCAGTGTGGGCACGTCTGAGAGGCAACGGCCAACCCAGCTTGGCCAGGTCAACAGCTCTAAGACTCTTTGGATTCGCAACATGGATCCCAGTCATCGCCATGTTCAACCTGCACGTCGCAGAACTGACTTTTGTCGACGGCGCATCTATGTATCCGTTAATCAACGACGATAAAGACTCAACGTTGCGACGAGATGTGATTCTCAACTGGAAGTGGTCTCCTCAAGAGAATCTAGAGAGGGGCATGGTTGTGACATTACGGTACGAGCAGACCTTTCTCAAAGCCTGGAAATAAGCAATTGATGAGAATTAACATGAAAGTTACAAAAGGAGCCCGCTACATCCCGAGACAATCGCAGTCAAGCGCGTAGTGGCGCTAGAGAACGATGTGATCAAGACAAAAGCGCCTCATCCTCTGCCGACAGTGAGAGTTCCGCAGGGGCACGTGTGGGTTGAGGGTGATGGACCACCTGGATCAAGTCTGGATAGCAATACGTATGGACCGGTATCTAGGCAGTTGATTACAGGGCGGGTTACTCATATTGTGTTTCCCTTTCGCAAGTTTGGAGCTCTTCCATGGCGGGATCATCAGAGGCCATTGATGGAGTAGGAAATGAGATGTATTATATGTACCAAAACTCATGAAGACATGTATAGACCTTATGATCAACTCAACCTTAACTACGACTAGATTCTCCATTTGAACAGTAAGGTAGCCAGCCATACGTCAGGCTTTATTCATGAGACAATCAACTCATATGATCTCACTATGGATTACGCGGGCAGAAGTGGCGTATGATGAGGTGAGATAAGATAACAGACCGAAAGCCCGTTCGGTCATTTCAAGAAATTCTTTCATCGGGCATTCTTCCATTGACGTAGTTAGCGTGCTCTCAACCTAAGGTAAAGTGCGCTGTAAACCCAGGTGCGGTCCCTGATCGGCCACTAAGAAACCGCTGACCAGAGTCAACTAGAGCCGCAATTCGCGATTAGTTAACCCAGTAAAAGGCCAAGACCAGGTTCCTTCATCAAAATTCTCAAAAACGACATCGCCCAGACTCTCGGCTCTTATCTATTCTTTGCGACCCTGCGACGCCCGCCCACTCGCCATCGACGAAACATCGCGACAGAGCGATCCCTCTTTAATATTTACCCTTCTCTCTTTCTTGGGGATCCTCTTGTCTTCCTTTTTTTTTTTTGCTTCCGAAGTCTTCCGCCTTGGGCCGTCACCGACTCGCTCAACTGTTTCCTCCGATCCGAGTTCGATTTCTTGTTTAACCCAGATTATGCCTTTGGGTCTTCAACAACAAGATTCTGACCTCGTCTTCGCTCAATCGACGACGACGAACGACGGATCGACAACTGCGGCGAGCGATTTTGCGCCATCCCCCGAGCATCGTCATGCTGCTTGGACGGGTCGTCGCTCGGAAAGTAGTAGAAGCAAGGCCAGTGACCAGAACATGACCGCACAAGATGTCGAGGCCGAGGGGCGACCGCCGTATCTTCATGTATGTTACAGACTACCAGGGCGCTATTATTGCATCGCTAAGCGTTTTCAACCTATTCGTTTCCAGGTGCGCTAACATGGGACCCCACGACAGGCCATGATCGCAGGTGGTATTGGAGGATCTACAGGCGATCTACTCATGCACTCACTCGACACTGTTAAGACAAGACAACAGGGAGACCCTCACGTTCCTTCAAAATACACATCGCTAGGACAATCCTATTACACGATATGGAGACAGGAGGGTATAAGACGGGGTCTCTATGGTGGATGGGTTCCTGCGCTTGGAGGTTCATTCCCAGGAACGGTCATGTTCTTCGGCACATATGAATGGAGCAAGCGATTCTTGATAGATCACGGCGTGCAACAGCATATTTCATATCTCTCAGCAGGTACGGCACCCGAATGAGATTCAGCAGCAGTACAAACACTAACAAACTCATAGGTTTCCTTGGAGATCTTGCAGCATCTATTGTCTACGTACCTTCAGAAGTTCTCAAGACACGACTCCAGCTTCAAGGCCGCTACAACAACCCCCATTTCACATCTGGCTACAACTACCGCGGTACTGTCGACGCTGCTCGAACCATCGTGCGCGCGGAAGGCGCCTCCGCCTTGTTCTACGGTTACAAGGCCACTCTCTACCGTGATCTGCCCTTCTCAGCACTGCAGTTCATGTTCTGGGAACAGTTCACCACTTGGGCTCGCAAATACAAGCAGAGCCGCGACATCGGAGTTTCCCTAGAGCTTCTTACCGGTGCCGCAGCTGGTGGTCTCGCCGGTGTTATTACCTGTCCCCTCGACGTTGTCAAGACACGACTTCAGACTCAAGTCAACACACCAACAGAGTCCCGACATCCCAAAGACCATCATGCCAACTCACAAGTTCGACACATTTCCACCTCTTCTCCCAGCACACATCGGCCACGACCTGGCGCCATTGCTCTCGAAACCTCCTCCGTCTTCACCGGCCTACGGGTCATCTACCGCACAGAGGGTGTCGCAGGATGGTTCCGCGGTGTCGGACCCCGAGGAGTATGGACATTCATCCAAAGTGGCTGCATGCTGTTCTTGTACCAGCGACTCCTCCGACAGCTTGAGGTTCTGATGCCCGTCGAACGGGAAGAAATGTAAAAATCTCCACACATACACATACACATACACATACACATACACATACACCCTGTTCTCACCTTGTCGTTAACTGCCTTACTTGCTATGATTTTAAAACCATTTATTCACGCGCAGTCGCAAAAAAGTTTCCTCCCCGCTTTACCCCTCACCCTGTGTAACTCACGCATTAGAGAAGCGGACTCTATGAGATGAATCGCAATGGACATTTATGTACAGATAGAAAGAGATGTTTGGGGCTGCGGACGGCCGTCATTGTTGGGCGTTGGGAATAGAAGGGAATGACTGATAAGATATATCAGGACATGAATAGAGATGAGAGCATGAAGCATAGAAGCTCTCGATTGACTTTACAATTATGACTTTTCAATAAGGGCACAGTGCTTAATGACTGGTTCAACGACTCAAGAAATTCTCCGATAGGGAAGATGGCGTTGAGGACTTGATAATTGGTACATGAAAACCTCTTGATAACAACAACGAAACTCCGAGTCAACACTCCTTTGTAAAATCGGGGGTATAAAACACAACTTCAAAGCGCACTAGCAACAAACAGTAGTGAAATATGAACTCTGGTATTCCTTTCCTCACAATAATCATAATAATCGTTCAAATATCTTTCAAATCAAGCATCCGGATCACTATCCTCCACGCAAGGCAGCTCCTCAAAGTCGGATGCACGAGTCCGTAACTCATCACGAGCAAGGCACACCGCAATGGCGATGGTTAGAGCATTCCAGATCCCCTGATGTTCATCTTGGAAATCGACTTGGACCTGGAAACTGACATATGCATCGGATCCTTTGGAGGAATCGGCTGTGAGAACAAGAACCGAGGTGTTGAGAATGAAGAGACCGTATACCACGGGAGGGTGGCGACGGTAGGTGTGTCGAGGAGGAGTCTGGGGTTCTTGGGGTAGAGAGGGCGATGGGGACTGTGAAGGGTATGATTTCCTCGAAAGCGTCGTTGTCTTGGGGAGTACTCTTGCCGAGATGCCGGGGCTCTTAAGTCCAGGTTCGATCTTGACAGCGACTTCATGGGTTTCGGTGGTTGGAAATATGTTTCCAACTCGAGGATGTGAGCCAAGTCGGCTCTTAGCAGGCGTTAGCCACCCCCCAAACGATGTCAGCCCATCCTCCAGCTCAAGTTTGATTTTCGGGGACGCGAATACACTGGGTTTGATAACATCCCAGAACTGAGGGCTTCTATCCTCTCGGAGAAACTCGCGCTGAAGCTTTGCGAGAGCTCTCATACGGTTCTGGATGTGCTCGGTGATCTCATTTTCTGGCATTGTCGTATCTACCACTTCGGTCAGGATATTCGGAACAATGCGCAAATGCAGGTAATCGCCGTCCTGTGCTGCCCAGCTCAGATACTTGTCGAGTTCTCGTTTGATGAGCTGCGGCACCTTTCTCCGAAGGCCACTCTGAATGCTCGTCCTTGTCTTTGCTGTGAGGTCCATGAGACGAATAAGGGCGGTTGTTGCTATAAAGAGTGAGCAAAATACTCCATAATATTAGGACAAACATACCTCGAAAGTCCTTTGAGTGAGCATAGATGATAGGAGGAAAATCATCCGAAGTCTGGAAGACGATATCTGAGATGGGCACTCCTCGTAGATCAACATCCCAGGTTGTAGGAAGCATGGGTAGATCCTGTCGCATATACAATATCTCAAAGAGTCGCTCTTCAGCAGGAGCCCAGCTACTGGCACCAGGATATCGCTCCTTTTCCAACTTCATCAAGTCTTCCATGCTGTTAGTACAAGGAACTTCGTCATCATCTTCTTCATCGATGGTTAGGAAGCTGAGCTGAACATCTTCATCATAGCTCGTGGGACTCGACATCTTGCGAGCGTCTGCATCATAGTTGAGTCTCTTACGAGGTGAGGCCCGAGTCATCGGACTCAAAGAACGCTTTGATTTGGTGTGTTGTTGCATTTTGGGTGTTTATGGGGCATGAGGGCGGCTCTGAATATCAATGTTCTTGTTGTTTTGTTTTTGTTGTGGAGAGAAAGAATAGGCTTTGTTTTGTGTTGGTGAGAAGGAGTAATTGTTGCGCTGCGAGTACCCACGAGACAGTTGAGTTGGGGAGATGTCACTTCCGCCCAAGCCAATGATTTTCGCTTGATTTGCTATAATACGTAGCTAGGAAGATACTAGAAGTGCTAAAGTAGCCTCTTTTAGTGTTAAATAATTAATATTTTACTCCAGTCACGAATATGACCTTGTGAAGTGAAATGAGAATTATCTTCTTACACTGCTGGATGCGGGGTGTGCACCTATAACATCTCCAATCCCCGCACCCCTCTCGGAAGTTCAGTTTCGCCGTAGAAGCCAATCAGAGCCAGTCATCGAATTTCTTCACATCCCAAATCAACTGTCGCCGACCACTTTTGAAAGGGCAAAACGACGACCATGGCCGAGGTAGCAAAGACTGTTGCTCGCCAATTTCCCAGCTTCAAGCTGGGCCAGAAGCAGGTTTTTCTGTAAGTACCTTTGATCCATCTCTACCTAACAATTCTGACATCTCCAGGCCAAACCATGTAATCACCTTTCTTCGAAAAGATCACCTCCCACCAAACGAGGCCACTTTCCAGGTACCTCTACGATTCACAAAGTTCGATCTCCGAGATTACCTCTGGAACCTATACAATGTCGAGGTCACAAAGGTCCGATCATACGTCAAGCAGCAACCTCTAACCCAGCGCAACTCCCACTCGCGCTCGTGGTACCGCCCCAAACCCCTCAAGGTTATGACTGTCGAATTGGCAAAGCCCTTCCAATGGCCCGAACTTCCCGAGGACAAAACACCCTGGAGCAACCAATTGTTCCAGATGCGCGAGGATATGTTGGAGAAGCGAAACCAGGAGCATATTGCCCAACAGCGATTCGAGATTCCTCTCAAGAGCAAACAGCTCCCGTCGAAGGAGAGACAAGAGTTAGCCAAGTTGGCACAAAAGCTGTTATCGGGAGAGGAGAAGTGGACCAACGATGTTATTCTGGATCCTAAATGGGAGAAGATACTAGGCAAGGAGGAAGCAGAGGTTAAGAAGGACGCAAACGAAGCTTAAACGACTACGAAAGGCGAATTACGACTTGAAACTGCAGGACACTGCTAATGAAAGAGGCGGCAATTCTATGAGGAGCCACAGATGATGGACCTCTGTAGGATGGCGGGCATCACAACTGTACATTATTGTAACTAGTCTTGGATGGGCAATGCATGAAGGCGGGTTAAAGACTATGAGCGCAAATATAGACGCTGAAAACTCGTATCTTGTTTGTTTCATTGTTCTATGTCGTGCCAGTGCTCGGGCTGCTGGAAGCGTAAGAGTTCGTCTCCCCAAGCCCACCACCCAGCAGTCAAGTTACGAGCAAAGATCTCGAGGCCAAGACATTCTTTGCCAAGGACATCTTGAAAAAGACCGCGAAGATTGGGCTTTCGTGAGTGGACATCAGGGACCGCCACGATGACTTTGGACTCAAGAGCATCTGGCTTCTTGCTGCCGAAGCGCTTCGCTATGATGAGCTTTTCCCATGGCTTTCTCCATGTTGACTCAACGTCGTAGAGCGGTTCACCTGACGCAGCAACCTTGAGCCACGTCCATTCAGTCACAACCTCGAGACCCCAGGCAGCAAATAGCCCTGTTGAAGAAGTCAAAAAGTCGTGGATACTGTGCTTATTAGTGACCCAGACGGCAACGAGTCCATCTGGTGTAAGGTGAGAAGCTAGAGGAATTTGTAGCAAGAGATTGCGCATCTCCTTGAGATTTGGTACAGTAGCATACTTGTCTGTCTTTCTCCTGGCAGATCGGTTTGGCCAAGGAGGATCTAATACAATAAGATCAAACTTGGGGGCTGACATGTGAAAAGAATCACGCATAGCCTCAATAGAGCCATTCAGAAATTCGGCTTTGTCTGGTATCAAGGGCGGCAGAGCGGATACTGACGGTGGTTGTTGTTGTGGCTGAACAAACCGGCCCCGATGGAAAGGTCCAGAATATGAGTATGTGCTGGCAAGGTCCTGTAAGGCGCTGCTGACCGTTTCAGTGGTCATGAGCTCAGCCAACTGCGCGCCAGGAGACGCAGTCGCAAATGCCGAGTGATCGCCTCCTCCATGCCGGGGCTCCGGGGTCGGATACGGAGTTGCGGGGGGCTCTGCGGAGACGATGCGGCGGCGGGGGATCTGAGACGGGAGAACCTGGCTCTCTTCTAGAGACGTGGGGATGTCTAGAACAACGAGGCTCTTGTCCGGACTCTCAAAGAGAACAGATGAGATTCTGTGGCTGTTGGCCTCCATAGCTGACTCGGATGACTATTCTTCCACCTGGGACTGGCTTTGCTTAACCCGCGGTTGAAAGAATAAATTCGCGGCGAAGGTCGGCAAACCTCGGCTCGGTTATTGATCACCGGGACCGTTAAGCCTCGCTATGCCCTGCCCTGTGAATCTGCTGAGAAACGACAAGTTTTCAGTGGATTATCAGCGCATTAACCCACTGAAGTGACAAGTCTTGAACCCCTGATGGCCCAATTCCTCTATTTTTCTAGGGTTCTGGGGGATCTCCATTTCCGCGTGCGTGATCACCTTGGCTAGGTCATTCACTTGTAAAAAACTTGTGGGTAGCCTGTATTCGCCCACTGAGCGTCGGTTTAATGACGTCCAAGCCGCCTCTGACCGGGGAAATTCTGCCGCGCCGCATGCCGGTATCATCTCCAAAGTCCTCCCCATATCCGAACTTCTTCATCCTCCCCGCAAAACCTGTTTCTACTCCTCCAACTTTTTGACAAGATACCACCGAATTACCTCAGTCGCGTTGGCTTCGAATACCGATCCCCATTCGACTCTGCCACGGCATGTCGCGCCCGTAGGCCTCGAATCCGTTCAACAAGGTCAGGCACGTGCTTCTGCGAGCCTCGGGGCCATGTCCTCTGCCGACGCTGCTCAAATGGAGCATGCCTCAATGGCCGATGTTGCGCGCAATAGAAATATTCAGAGCCATGCCTCTTCTCATACCCTCAGCAAGTCGCCAAAGGAGCCTGCTGTGTGTCCTACCGACCAGGAAGCGGTAGCACCAAAGGCACAAATGAATAGCTTGGAATATGTCTGGAAATCTGGAGTTGCTGGAGGTTTGGCTGGCTGCGCTGTAAGTTATTGGAGTTGAAAAGAAAGTCCTGCGAAAGATTCTGACTGTTTGAAATAGGGCAAAACTGTCGTTGCACCATTGGATCGAGTAAAAATTCTCTTCCAGGCCAGCAATCCACGATTCGCAAAATATACAGGATCATGGGTTGGTGTCGCAAGCGCCATGAAGGACATCCATAGATATGAAGGCATCACTGGACTTTATCGTGGACACTCAGCCACTTTACTACGAATCTTTCCTTACGCCGGTATTAAATTTCTCGCATACGAACAAATCCGAGCCATTATTATACCCGATAAACATCATGAGACACCAATGAGAAGACTACTCAGTGGAAGTTTGGCTGGTGTCACTTCCGTCTTTTTCACATATCCTTTAGAAGTTATGAGAGTACGACTTGCTTTCGAGACTAAGCGTGATGGTCACTCTTCTTTGTCATCAATATGTCGTCAGATTTACAACGAGCAACCCGTTCAGAAAACAACGACAACTCGATTACCTAATGCTCCCGCGACAGTGACTGCTGCAGCAGAGGCAACAGCAGCGACAGTTGGAGCCATTGCTCCTCAAACAGGACTTATCAACTTTTACCGAGGTTTCGCTCCCACTGTCATGGGCATGCTTCCATATGCGGGCATGTCTTTCTTAACTCACGATACTGTTGGTGATATCCTCCGATCGCCGCGTTTTGCGAAGCACACGACACTACCGAAGAAGGCAAACCACCCTGAAGGAAAGCCAGCGCCTTTACGATCATGGGCAGAGCTTACTGCTGGTGGAATCGCCGGTTTGATCTCTCAAACGGCGTCATACCCTCTTGAAGTGATTCGACGACGAATGCAAGTTGGCGGTGCCGTTGGTGACGGTCGTCGACTGAGGATAGGAGAAACCGCTGGTATGATCTTCCGAGAGAGGGGCATTCCTGGTTTCTTTGTTGGCCTCACTATTGGATACGTCAAGGTGTTCCCAATGGCAGCGGTCGCATTCTACACGTATGAGCGCATGAAGCTTGTCTTTGGCATATAGATGTATTTGAGTCCTGCAGGACTATTGGAGGTTAGGATTGATTTGGCGTTGACGGAGTCATTGCGCGGAATGGAAGCGGAACTGCACACATCTTTTGGGACAGGTCTTTGATGAAGTCGAATAGGGGCATACGGCTAGGTGTACATACAACAAGAAGTACAATACTTTGTGGCTTTATCAACAAGGTTTTCACGTGTGGACCAATGTCTATTCCCGTTCAATATCCGAGAATAAAGGCTCTTTTGCTGTTTCATGGCGGTGCCTTTGCCACGCGCTATAAGATGAGGCGGCGGCCTCCGTGGTATCTTTGTGGTGTAATTCGTCCTGAAAAGCGCCCCTTTTCTCAGACTCTTACTAGATCTGGGAACCCGACGCCCTTTGCGTGGGATGTCGTCGTATTACTCATCTAGCTAGAAGTTCACCAGACCAAACAGCCGGGGCGAGTAAGTGATCTGCACGAACTGGCTTAACGCCGTTGAGCAAGCTAACGCATATCCCGGGTAAGGGATCGCAGTTTGCGGTTATAGCTCGCCCGCACGTGCCAGGCTTCCACGGACTTTCGATGTCATATTCTGGCTGTGCGGCCTCGAGATGGATGGGGCGTGAAGGGTAGCCGTGGCGCCAAAGTGCTGGTGTTTGGCTGGATGCGGACTAGAAATCGTGGGTGGGCGACGGCTTCTAGAAGTTGGGGTTAGATCGATGAGAAGTATATGTACTTATGAGTGAGTTGGGCATGGGGGTTTTAAGTAAGTTATCCGTCGATGGTTAGTGGTTGTGATCCCTGGATTTTAGAGGATTTGTGCTCAGACGTAGGAGACTGGGGTTAAGTACGAGAAGGTGGAGGTGAGCTATGAATTGACAAGTCTAGACGGTATCGTCAATCTGATGGACCTTTTCTTCATACCTCTCCAGAGAACGAAACACTGCTTTATGTGCTCCATGACGTGCCTCACATGCAAGTTCTCTAGCTGCATCTCCGTGGTGTTGTGGCTATACCGGCAGTTGAAACAGAGTTACAAGTTACTCAAGAGAAACATGACAACTTACCAATTAAAACATCTCCATGCACAGTAAGCACGCCAAACATGCATAGACGAATTGCCACGCAGTAGGTGACATTCAATACTACAGTCACATGAAATGCTGTTCAATAGCGTTCTGGCTAGCAATACTCCCCGAGTAATTTACCCTAGGGCAGTCGAGTAGTCGAGTCAAGTCCGGGTATGACGGTAATAACGGATCAACGTCAACACCACCAGGAACATGATCTACTGGATGCATACAACGCAAAACACGGGGCGTCCAGTCGCATCATTCTACAGAACGTGGATTGGTGCTGACTTTGCTGTCAATTGACGTTGAAGTTGAAGGTGAGTTTATACATCGCTGATTGGCCATATATGTGCTTGACCAATGACAGCGCGGCATGGGTGAAGCTAAGTGAGCTTGCCAAAATTCCAGGCGCAGCCTCAGCCTCAGCCTCAGCCTTTCATCTTCACTTCATCAAAGCTCCACCAGCAACAAACGCGCTAGACTCTCGAATCGCGAAACACTTAGATTCTACTATTCGTCAATTGGTATCTCTTGATCAGTACAAACACATAGAGTTTCTTCCAGCCGTGCTCCCTATTCCCGCGCGTCCATCTTCATCATGGCGTCCGCCGCCGACCTCGACGGACTCGTCCTCCTTCGCCAATCCATCTCCTCCAACGCGCCCTTCATCCCCACGGCATCAGCTGATGCTTCTGCGGCCGAAGTTCCTCTATCCCAGGCGACGTACTTGCGATTCCCCGATCGAGATGTCGCTGTTCCTATCGACAACCCGACGCGCTTTGTGTCGCAAGACAAGCCCGTCGATCTGCGCAGTATCTACTTTGCTTGGCTGAACCGCGAAGTCGCTATCCCTGAATACAATGCTTCTGCGACAAAGCTCAACGAAGAACTGGCAGCCGCTGGTGGCTCGGGGAAGGTTCAAAACTTGGGTTTCATTGAGCGTCTGGATCTGATTACCTGGCTTGAGGGTGCTAGCGAGGAGAGCGAGTACATCAAGCCTTTGCCTAGTGACAAAGATGCAGCGGCTGCTGGCGCGACCGCAGCTGCGAAGACGGGCGCAGTGACTTCAACTGCTCAGTCGCGATCTGGTCGTGGTACTATGGACCCGAGACTGGCTGGTATCTACAATAGCGAACGAAAGATGGGCGATCGCAACACCGTTCTAAGGGGCATCAAACCTACGGTAAGTCCTTGCAACCTGAGAAATTCTTGAGCTTTACCTGACCTCGTTAGGACTTCTCCCATGTTCGCAAACTTGCTGCGCCTTTCATCCAGAAGAAATACCAGTCTAGCTCCAGCATCCCTACTAACCCATCACTCGCCCTCAACCAAAAACCTCCTACAAGACGACCAGACCCTATTATTCTCCTATCTCCCTCCGCTTCTTCTTTGCTTCGCCTATCAAACGCTCGGTCGTTCCTCGAGGACGGCAAGTTTGTGCCTACTGATGCAGGTAGTGCGTTGAGCAACATGCTTCATGTGCAGCGTATCATCCCCTCCATTGACCCCAACCGCCCAATGCGTTTCATTCTCGTAGAGGGTCCTGAAGCGTTCAAGCCTGAGTACTGGAACAGAATTGTGGCAGTTCTCACCACTGGTCAGACTTGGCAGTTCAAGAACTATAAGTGGAGTGACCCCAACGAGCTCTTCAAGCACACATTGGGCATCTATGTCGGATGGCGAGGAGAGTCAGCTCCGGATAATATCCGTAACTGGGGTCACCGCGTTCTGTCCACTGGCATTGACCGATGGCGAGGAGAGGGCCATGATGCTTCGCGTTTCCGTGATAAGGAGATCGTGGAGCAGATCTGGAGGGCCATTGAAGAGAACATGCGGTACAGGGGTTGGAGAAAGGACAGGGCTCCCTCATCGATATAGTCGAAGGACTCACATTTCTATTGTACATGAAGTATTGCTAAAAAAAAAAAAAACACGAGACTCCCTGTGGATGGTTGCTTCACAGAATGGAGCTATGGTCCAAATGGGAGAGAAAAGACTTGCATTCCCGTCTGTACCGAACATGCCTACAGGGTGGCGAGGTACAGGGGATTAAAAGCGATGGCGTTAGAACGGTTTCTTGCTTTGTAGACATATTTATCTAGTCTAGTTGTATGATGTGCGGCGAGTGGCATACAGGATTTCAGAACCCAGGTCAATTGATATTTCGTTTTCACAGTGGGTGTCAGTATAGCATCAGCAAGCGTTGAGCTGTTTTCATTCCGAAGTCAGACGTTATCCTGTGGCTACTGTAGTGTCAGCGGCATGTAAATATCGTTTCAACGTCTCCGACTCCGCGATGCCAAACTCTACCCTCGTTATCGGCGATGATACCCAGGGAGCAGCATCGACTTGCTGGCACGAAACTGCATCCTTTCAATAGTTTACTTCCTCCATAATATCCGACTGGACGGTCATATATCAATTGCATACACATGCTTCTCTAGTCAACTCTATAGCTCACTGAGTCAAAGCTCTCCAAGCAGAGCAACGCATCGCGAGACCAGTCACGACATATCGATTTGCACAGATCCTACAGGCTGGAAAGGTTGCAGAAACTACCGTATCTACGCCCGCAACAAAGACCCCAGTAGCTACATGACGGCGACTTGTCTGTGTCAGTATCTAGCGGCAAGTAGGGCTTGACCTTGTCGATCGACATTGCACACCCCCAAGACAAAACCTCTTGGTCCAGAGCTTCTATCCAATGTCGAGCTTGAACTTGGGGGACCAATCTTGATCTAAAAATCTTCAGCTTATTCCTTAGGCTGTTCCCCACACAGAGCTTGCTGCTGACGAGTCTGGGGAGGTCAAGAGATGCAGCACACGAGTCAGTCGTTTTTGTTAGGTCCAAGATATTCCCGGGCTGTCAGACTGGGAGATCGTCATAAACTCGTGCGAAAACGTGTTCAGAGCTATGTATCAGGTGGTCACTAGGTGCACTTGAGTCAAGCCCTAGCAATTTCATCCCGCTGGTAGTCAAATTCGAACATGCTGGCGCGTATTTGGCTATTTGCGTCTTGGGACAATGATGACAAGTAGCGTAATGAGGCCTTAGCCACGATACAGGAGTCGAAGCTCTTTCAGTGAGCACAGCCGCAATAGACCTCACATCATTGCATCTTGTTCACCGCATATAAGGTAGTATTCAGCATGTTGAATAGGAAATGCTCCGTGGTTTAAGAGAAATGGCGCCCAAGCATTGTCCACTTGGCGGCCGACGGCTTCTAGTGAGTGGAATCGCACGATGGGTTCCCGCGGTGGGTGGACTTGGTGGATAGTACGCTTGGAAAAGAGGTTGAGCACGGATTTCAGCCCAAGAAATAGGGGCACTTGCTGCATGTTTGAAGCAGCCATTCACACGAGTTGGATCACGCGGCTGAGAAATATAGCCTCTAGCGCCCTATAGCGACATGCCTGTCGACATGCATATCTTGTATACCAAGATACACATATCATCAAGCCAAGATGCGATTGAGACCTGGAAAATCAATCCCGAATGTTGGCTCCCGTCTACCAGATCGCCCGCTAGCCGCGTACTGCTGTCCGCAGGGCTAATGGCCAGGCCTCACTCTACAAGGGCGTATCCTAGCCTGCCGTGCTGTACAGGAGTCATAATTAGTTCGCCGACTAGAAACTCGTACCTCCGCAGCCTGACCTTGCTCGTTTTCATATCCGGTGGAGGGACCATATAATAGATATGATATAGTTACGCTTGCACTGGAGTTCGGGGTTCGCCGTGCCTAACCCTGTACTCAGTGCCGATATCAAGGGTCTATCACAATGCCGACAATTTCGTAACCACCAAGTGCCGTACCACAGGAGCTCCCGCCAGTACGCCTACTAGTCGTCTAGTTGGCGATCGTACAAGGCCGTTGTCTCTGTAGGCGAACCAGGATAACGGTAAGGCTGTAGGTATGAGCATGAATCGTGCTGGAAGCTCAGATTTGCGTCACACGTGACCATTGATCTGCTATGAGAGAGCATTCATCGGGCAGCTGTATCCGTAGCTAAGCTAGTATATCGAGTCAGAGCCTCTGGTCTAAGTGACGGGAGCGAAACTGTTGGTTGTCTGATCTGATGCTTTGAACAAGACGGGATTGTCTGCAGATTTTGTGGATATCGTCATCCCGGAATGGTTAGACGGATCTGTTCCGTGATCGCTTACCTCGTGCAAGGCACATGGCAAAGTACATTGTACCCTCTCGCGTGGCAACTTAAAAGCAGCATGAACAGGGGGACCGAATCAGATTGATTTGGAACCCTGCAGATTTTGGATTTTCGCGAATGTTGTTGGTACGTAGAAGGATCTGCCGAAACAATGCTCATGATACACAAGTTTCGTGACTCCACGAGAGGGCTGGATGTTTTGTTGACCGGATTGGGCGCTTTGTTTACGATTTCGTACCCAGGCGTCCGGGCTCCGCAGACTCCGTAAGTGCGGGATGTACGGTACATGTGAAACTTTGACTAAGGTATCGTGGACAAGTCCAACGACGAAACTTCCACCACCGAGGAATGATGCGTCATGCGGTGCTCAATTTGGAGTTGCAAGGCGTTTCATTATGGTCCATGGCTCTCAATGCAGAACCGCAAGAGACTTTGGGTTGAAAACGTCAAGTCGAACCACCCGCCTCAGTCTAAGCCTTTCATGCACGTCTTCCACATAGCGGCTTATCCATCTTCTGATAACCAATCGTTCTCAACGATTAAAACAATCCGCTCAGGTAAGGCCAACCAACGAAAAGTCATCCCGAAGCTTGAAGAGCTGGAGTGGATCGCGCGGTAGCACAAGCAGCTTTGACGTCGGCAGACTCTCGGATAGCGAGGGCCTTGAAGAAAAAGAGAGGCAAATCAACGGTGACGCCTTGGCTGAGCGTCGACTAGTACCGGAGCAATTAGTGAGTTGAAGAGCCTCGCTTGAACTGCCGTGACAAGTTTCCGGGATTGTTGGGCTGATGTGAGGCCTAGAACGTGAGCATGATACGTAGGTTACAGTGAAGAAAGAAAAAAGATGCCTAAGCGACTCCACAGCTTGGTTGTCACAAACGTGTGGCTCCCTCTAAACCCACGTGGCGGACCCCCGCCAGAACCAACCAGGTAATACTGTTAAAATCACGCCTCACACCCACTTTTTTGCTTTTCTTCGTTTTGTTCTTTGTGCTGTTGCTTCTTCAACTGGGGATCTGCAAATCGTCAATACCGCCACTTCATTACCTCCTCTCCGGTACTGGACTTAGATAGCGCTGATCGCTGACAAACGTGTGAAATGCGCGCGTAAACGCGTCATGTTTTGTCAGGGATATTGATAGCTTTGTTGTCCCATACCGCTGTTCGAGACTCAGCGAATACCTATTTTATCAGATCATATATCCACAGAATAGAAACAATAAAGCGGAGTTGCACCGTCGTGTCCTCCGTGCGCATTTGAGAGGCGGTGTTTCGAAGCGAAGGAGGGGCCCATTGCTTCGTATCTGTATGGCAGTTTTACGTGCAGCGGATTCCTTGCACGGCACGACAAGCTCAGTCATGGAGCCACGTGGGAATGCCGACATGGTTGGAAAGGTGACCAGTCATAGTCACAGTCACACCAAGACACATGAGAGTTGTGGATGGTGCCCTGATGAATTCGAACCCTGCGTCCCCAGTTTATACCCGCCGCGCTCACAAATGAGCCATGAATTGAATTTGGTGATCGTGGCTCAGGTGACTTCGTGATAGGGAAACGGATTGGCTGGCTTTGTCAGCCTTCATCTTCAGTTACGTTGCGGTGTAAGGATGATGAATGTCATGAGGATTCATCCTCATCTGCCAGACTGACTGGTCATCAAACCCGACTATTCCCACTCTGACAGCTGCCCCAGCTCACCCACCCACAATTGGGATTGCTTATTATCGTCAAGGGTTTCGCAACACTTGTGCAGTTCCGTGTGTATGATGAGAAATCCCCGAAACATACCTTATCTTGCGTAACAGCATCCTGTCTGCTTATACATAAAGTCACTGTAGTATGTAAGATGGGAAGACATGCAGAGTTTCTTGACTCCTTGTCTACATACCTTTGAAACTTGAGACTGTTGCTATCGATTCAGCATAGATCGATCAGGCAGTGACATCAACGTGCAGGTTGCCTCAACACCATCAGATTTTGACGATTCAATCCAACATTGATGAGGCTAGACAGGGTCGGTTAACGGTTAATGATAACCGTGCCACTGAGAAGTACCTAGTCATTACCCCTCTAGCCCCTGTACTGGGCTTGAATAAGTGACATTCTAAGAGTCAGCATTGTAAACGGTAGATGTACCCGAGCGAAGGAATGTATCAAACAGACTAACACGGAGATAAAGGACAAATGTAGATATCTAATCCCCAAGAGGCGCAATCGGAAGCCGCGGTTGTGAATTGATGGTGTTGTCGTGTTCCTTCTCTAATTATGTCCTGTCGGCTTTTAGCCTCCTTCTAATGAATGGGTGTCTTGAACAGTCAGACAGTCACTCCCAATGCTTTGCTCCTTCCCTGAACTAACGTTAGTGGCTGCCAGGAAGTTACCAGGGTCTTTGGCTTCCTTGTTGGTCGCCCGTTCTTTCTCTCCATTAGGCAGTCTATTTCTGAAACCTGAGCCTCAGCCCTTCCAAGCTTCGCCTTGATCCATACGAGACTTACGAGTGCTGAAGATTGCGGATACGTTTCTCATATTGTTCAAGGTTACGTCGCAAGAGTAGATCAGCTGATCTAGTGGCAAGACGACCGAGACGCTTGTCATTGGCGACAGATTGCTTGGCTCCTGGACGGAACTTTGAGTCGAGTTGAATTGCTCAGCCAGTCAGGATCCAAAGACCCTGGTCCTTGCCGCGGAGACGAGTTTCCAGAAACCTTCTAGAAGCAGTGAGCTCGGAGCCAAAGAAGCCGCAGTGCTGCGAATCACAATTTCGCTTCGGCAGAGACAAATTCATTGGCGTTCTTCTAAGCTGGGACGTGAGCCGAGCGTGACGTGAGCACAAAGCCGAGATGGATAATTTAGATATGTATACTGACAGTGACAGGCTTCATGTGAGATGCGGCTGGGCTGGCACATCTGCCCTGCCCGTTGAACCCAGCATTAATTAGTGCATTGGGGTAATCTGGAGCAACAGTTCAGCCAAGGCTGAGTGCTACATGCACCTACACGACTACACCGCACACCGTAGTGATCCTTCTGACAACCTTCTTGACACACTCACCAATGGATGGCTTTAGCTCTTGGGAAGCGTGGTGGTACACTAGTGAGGTTCAGCGACACTCTAATAATCAATCTCCGACGGAGACACACACACTATCCACTACAGAGCCAGAACGAGGTCAGAGCGATCTATGGCGTTCGTTAGCCACGATTTGCAACCACCGGTCTTTTCACTTTGTCCAAAATCTGGCCAATTTGCGAGAGCCCCGAATGCCGGATTTATGAGGCGCAAGACTACAGATTCTGATAAGAGTCAGGGAGTCGAGCTACGGCGCTTGAGCATGACATGGTAGCGGCAACAAATACAACGACAGAGGTAGCAATCAAGGAAGTAATCGGAGTATCAATTCTGGGACGCTGACAAGGCCAAATTCATGCGTCAAGACGAACCTGGTGTTTGATTCATTCGGGCATCTCCAGGTCGTTTCAAAAATGTGTTTCAGTATCACCTCTATTCAAGTTGATTGACGGTTCCTGGCAAGATGAACAAGCATCAGCATCCCACACTCAAAACCGACGGCAGACACAAAACCCTGTCACTAATCTGAAGACCAGCGTAGTAATAAGCCAATGACCCACAATCTACGCATAGATTTGTAGAGTTTGCAGCATGCCCATCAAATGAGGTGGGATAACTCTGGCATAGCTTCGGATGCACGCTCCGATGCAATTTGGAAGCACTTTGTTGGTGAAAGAGGCCGCGTGGGGCAGAGTAAGGGGCAGCCACGCCCAGTCGCGGCATGGTTGCATGCACAGGAACTTGGGCGCTTTGATCGCATGGCAGCAACGTGATGCGGTGGATGGAGGCACTGAGCATGGCTACAGGGAAGTTTGCCAGCCGAAAACAGCCTAGCATGATGAATGGAATCCCTGGAGCCACGCGCATTCAAGGGGCCGGCTGAGAACTGACTGACTGTGGGAGGTGAGACAGCCATGCACACGCCCGCGGCTCAGCAGCCACTCACTGGTTCACCATGTGAGAGAGAAGATTATTACCCAGCAGCCCAAATGGAATGAACGATGAGATGGACAAAGATAGGGACAGCACAGCCTTTCCGAGCATTTCCCCTTTTTACTAATTATTCGCTGACTTACAGGTCACATTTGACCGGGGCTTGCCTCCATTCTACTGTGCCATTGCCTGTGGCTGCCCCGGTCTGACGTGCTGGTTCATGCCAGCATGCAGCAGCCCGGCGCTTGGTTTCCCATCGGCAGGAATCTGTGTACAGTACGGAGTACTTCGTACGCAGTACAAACCTGTCTCATCTATGGACGAACAGCAACGGGCTTTTCGCGCAAATCTACCAAGTAAGCATTCCTGTCTAGGCGTCTGCTATCGTGCATTGCCGCCGACAAAGCGCTTTTGGATGGACTAAGGATTCTGGCGCTGGCGAGGCGATGCTTTCACTCGCTGTGATTTGCAATGAGGCGTCGACCCAGGCGACACTCGCCTCTCATGGTTGCACAAGAGACGCTCGTGGCGGGCAAGCCACCGGCGGAATCCGTACGGATCGCTACAGCGGTGGAAAACATATTCCAAAAATGATGATTCGAGCAAGGTCTTGAATGGAGATTTGATCCCGGCTTTAGTCGTCATACAACGCCTCAAAACCGCCGTTTTACTGTCAATCAGTTGTGTCTCGCTCCCAATGCCGTCCGGGCTGGTTGTTGCACGCCAACCGATCAGATCAGTCAAGCAATGTACTGTACATACATGCTATGGTGTTGCAGGGTGCGGAGGTGCTGCAGTTTGCTTTGCAGACCGCTTGCAGATCAGTAACGAATGGTGCAGGCATTCCGCAAAGCTCAAAGAGTCGAATGGTTTCAGCCTGTGAACCCTCAACAAGTCTGATGCCCTAACGCGTTACGTACAGCGCTCTAGTGCATGTATGTAGTCCCAAATGCAACGATAGCGCATGTGAGCTATGAGGGCCCCAGCGTCAACACCAGACATGCAAGCTGCTGGAAGCGGGTATGTTGTATGTTGAAAGTCTAGCCAGCGAAGGTGGATTTGGTGGTTTAAACCCTACGTTCTTTTCACAGCTGCAGTGTTGACGGGAATTGGCACTGGAAGAGAAGAAATTGACGAAGAAATACCTACCGGATTGACGTGAGCCTATGTCATTCAGAATGACATGTTATCATGATCACAAATCTTCATTTCATTTGTCATATGAAGATTACAATGTCATTGGGCTGGTGATATCAATGGATTTTTGTTTAGTGCCAACGCCCCTGTTCGCTTACAGCACAGCTGCTGACGGGTTTCCCCAGCTTGTTGGTATGTATTCGTACATACAGTAACTAACAACGTTAGTTGTTGATATCTGGTTTCTATTTTTCTCTGTTCTCCATGTTTCAGTCGGAGCCGACAGGCAATCTGCTGTACCAAAGGTACGGTACCGGGGGCATCAATGGCGCTACTGAAGAGGGACTACTGTTGGCCGAGAGGTTGCCAAACGCCTCTTTTCACGACTTATGGGAATTGGTTCGCCAATTCTGCAAAAGAAGCCGTAGGTGTCTTGTGCTACGAGACGCTACGCTACGGTAGACACGGCGTGGTGAACATGCATACATATGGCCCTGCCGACCTGCCTACCTCACATAGAATGAGACGACCAGTCAGGCTGGCGACAGGTCGATACATCAACTCCAGCGCGAAGATGCGCTGAAGCCCCAGGACATGGGGTCTTTTGCTCTGGAGACTTGTTATCACTGACTTGAGTGAGTGAGAGAGACAAGCAGGTTCAGGCCCCAGCGTTCCGAGACGGGCTGTTGCAGCATAGCATGAGAGACAGCGGTGTTGAAGATGGATGAAAGCAAGCAAGCAAGCAAGCTCACATCGAATAGGCCCTTGTCTGCATTTTTCTTTCTTTTCTCTTTTCGGAGGTTCTTTCTTTTTCTTCTCCCGTTTGGCAGTCAGTCTGTTTGTCTGTCTCCGCTCGCTCTTTGATTCTTTTTTAGCTGCTGGAGATTTTCAACCCTTGCCCTGGTAGCTTCTTTACCTGCCTAGTCGCCTGTGATTGCCCTGACCCTGACCTTGACCCTGGCTACTGCTTCTGCTACTGCTTGTTTAGTTTAGTTGTGGAGAGCGAAAAGCCAAGGCCAAGACAATCACCATCTCCATTTTGCCCGCTATTCTCAGCGCCCACCTTTTGACCTCAGACAGACGAGAGAACGGAGGTCGGGAGGGACCCACTACCTAGGAGGGGACCTTTTTCGTTAGAGCCACGCCTGTGCAATCGCTAGAGGGAACCCCTTTTGACACCCCACCCTCCCCTCAATTCAGTTCAGTTCAGTTCAGTTTTAGTAGGGTCGGCCGGTCTTGGGGGGTTCTGTACCTGTACCAGTACCAGTACCAGTACCTGTACTCTCTCAACTTTTTTACCTCTTTCTTTACTCTGGGGCTGCCAATCCCTATCCCTATCCTATCCTTTCCCTTACCCTACCTTACCTACCCTCCCTCTAGGCTGTCCTAATCTAGGTGCTCTAATCCTACCTGAGGGTATCAATCCTTTTCTTCTTTCACAGTCTGTGTCCCACTTGCACTTACACTTACACCTGGGTCTTGCTTCCATGCTTTGACCTTAGTTGGACTGATTTTCCTTCACCCAAACCAAACCAAAAAATCCACATCCCACATCCACATCCACTTTCACTTGCACATCCACATCCATCCTCCTTCTTATTTGAACCTTTCCCACTGCCGTCACCGCAAAACTCCCCTCCTTCTGACCTTTCTCGTTCCCGTTAGATGGCCACTCTGTCGCAACACCAAAGGCCCACGGTTCACTCTGCCTCTCCTTCTGATACACCACTCGCACTAGACCACGACCAGGACCAGGATACAACCACGAACACACCACGCTCTTCTATTTCGGATCGTTCGCCTCTTCCTACACCTCTGCCTCTTCCACTACCACCAGCACACATTAACACCTCCGCTACCTCTGGTAATTCTTTAACCTCAACTTCAACTTCAAATACAAACCAGCCGGCCTACGTCCCTTATCATCCGCAGCATAGCCATCATCGCCATACGGCTTCCTCAGTTTCGAGATTGAACAACCGTTCTTCGACTAGCCTCTTTGCCCTGGCCGCTTCAGCTTTTGATCGCACACAAAACGCCATTGCTGCTATTTCAGAGCCAGCTATTCGACCTCGACAGTCTTCTGGTGCTCTTTCAAGACTCTCTTTGCTCACGAGCTCCTCGCCCTCGTCGGAACCCTCTAGTCCGGACAAGTACCACCGTCTACGAAGTTCCTCAAACCAATCGCTTTCCTCGGGTGCATATCTGGACAGCAAGGTCGCTCCCCAGACTCTGCAGGCGAACAACCCGCCGTCCCAGCCTTACACGTCCACAGACCCGAACCTCCCGCCCCCCATCAAGTCCTCCACAGCAAACAAGATGCATCAGACATCCTCGCGCTTGTTGCGCATGACGGACGATGACCGTCCATTCACAAAGGTACGCCGTGTTGTCCTACCCAACCTTGTTTGGTGTGCTTTAAGGCGCCGTTTTACCTCGTGCGCGCACACGCGTAGCCTCTGCGCCATTGCGTATTCTTGAAACCCTGTTTTCCAAAACGAAAAAGAAAGAAAGAAAGAAAAAAAAAAAAAACACCCGCTGACGGTTGCACAAATAGGATTTCAAGGATCTCTTCTCAACTCTTGTTGTCAGTTTGCTGCCGCTCTCAGCCCACCGTGTCCGATTGACCAAGGTTGAATACACTTTTCTGTCCGAGGATGCCATCAACAACCTGGGCTCCCTAAAGTTCTCTCAATCCAACCGTATGCCAGACCCCAAGGATCCTTCTCGTATCGTCACAACCACCACAACCACAACCTTCTCCATGGCTAAGGACATGGCCCGTTCTATCTGTCAACGATTTCTGGAGGCTCGCTTTATCGAATCGGCAGACGGCAAATATCAGCAGGTTTACACGATGAAGGGCTCTGTTTGGCAATTAACTCCCAAGGGTATCACTGTTCTGGATAGATTCTGCGCTAGGAACGGCATTCAACAGAAGCAAGTATCGGAATTGGCTAACCTCGCCTCCACCCAGTTGGTGCTGTTGGAGCGAGACCCACAGACTGATAAGCTTCTTCACGACCAAGGAACAATCGAGGTCATCTTCCGCCGCTTTGCTGGCTCCGAGGGCCGCAACATCAAGACTACCGTTAACGCCGCCGATTCGGACTCGCTGCATGACTACCGAGATGGCCTTACTGGAGTGAAGATGGCTGCCGAGCGCAAGGTGAATGGGAAGACATATCGTGACACCTTCACTGGTAAGGCTGCCACTGACTGGCTCATGGACTGCTCAACCATCGTGGACAAGCGAGAGACTGTTGAGGTGGCAACTCTATTCGTTGAGTACGAATTAATGGAGCCCGTGGCCCAGGACCGTGCTTATATGTCGCAAAACCCTGGATGCAACCTGTTCCAACCCACCAAATACGCCATTTACCAGCTGTCGCAACGCGGTAAGGATCTTGTTAGTGGTGCTGCCTCTCGGGGCCGACCTTCGGAGAGCGAAGGCGGCGCCGCATCTCAGCGAAACGGCATCACTAGGGACTCCAACACCCAGCGACTGGATAAGATTCTCAACGACCCCGCGCTACGTCTCCTCTTCCGGGAGCAACTGCGAGATACTCACTGCGAAGAAAACTTGTCCTTCTACCAAGATGTTGACGAGTTTGTGCGTAGCTGCAAGGCTGCCACGAGAGCAGCTCAAAAGTCGCCCAACACTAATGCCATGGACGGAATCAAGGAGATTATGGCCTCGGCATATGGTATCTACAACGCTTTCCTGGCCCCAGGATCGCCGTGCGAACTCAACATTGACCACCAACTGCGCAACAACCTGGCAACTCGCATGACCAAGGCTGTTGGACAAGATGTGGCTATGATTGACACGCTGCAAGAGGTGACGTCGCTGTTTGAGGACGCTCAAAACGCAGTGTTCAAGCTGATGGCTAGTGTAAGTTTTGACTAAAACCCGCCCCTCCAGCCTCCAATTCCGTTCTCGGACATGCCGATCAGAGCGATGATGTGCAGGATAACAGATGCTAACAAGAAAAAATAGGACTCTGTACCCAAATTCCTTCGCAGCCCCAAGTACGAGCAGCAATTGCGAAACTACGAGTTTGACGTGGTCGGCCGAGGACCTGAGCGAAGCCAAAGCAGATCAAACCGAAAGTGATGATCTCCAAGGGATCTGACCTCAGACTGCACTAGGAAGGGCTGGCACTTGGCTAATGGCTAGCTACTGGCTAGGCTTGAAAGGAAAGGAAATGAAAGCCTAATCCAGAAGCGAGCCGCCATGACCAGAAAAAGGCCTTCCTCGCAACGCTTGAGAGCATGTAACCCTGTCGAGAAAGGATCAGGCCATGGGCATGCTGATCCGCTACCCCAGGTTTACCCCAGGTCTACCCCGCAGAGACAAGAGCTTCCACCCAAGGCGACGGGTTCTGTTGCGAGGATATATAAGTGACTGAGAACTGATCATCAAATCGCATCGGTGTTATTTGGGTTTTCCGAGCTATTTTATTTTTTTGCCTTTTGTTGTATTTTATTTGTCGCCTCGGCTTCCTTGTTCCAAGGCTAGCGTTATGGGGTCATGGCTATACTATGCTATGCCAAACTCTCCGCCTCCCGGCCCGGCTCTACCTTTCCGACAACGGTCTCTTATTCAAGTTCGGATGCCTCCGATCTTACTCGGCCGGTTCCTAGTTTCGGTCCCTATTTTGCTCATCGATTATGGACCTCGATGAAAAAAAAAATTCTTTTACGGGACTAGATCGCGTTCGGGTCGGCCGCTGATATATGGTCGGGAGATATGAGGTCTCGGCATCGCCAAGCGAGGCATGGGGGCATATGGTAGAAGTGATATTACAGCCATGTGATGTCTATCGCCTACCTACCTATGTCGAGTACTTGGTTGAATCGAGAAGCGCTGCATTGGGTTTCGAAGACTGAGTTTCCGAATCATGACTATGGATATATGATGGACTTGAGTGTGCGATCGATTGATTGATTTGTGCAGCGCGAAGAATGATTTTTGTTTTTCGACGACCAAAACTCACGGCATCTATGTTCTTGTTAGCTTTGTTGTTTGTGTTCTTCTCTTCTCTTTCTTTCTACCTCTGGGAGGGGAGGGTCCTATTTCTTCTCTACCTCTCTCTCTCTCTCTCTCACTTTGTCTCTACTCATTTATCATGCTACGAACGGGGCCACGTCGAGGAACCGAAAGTAATGCATTGCATTGGAAGGAGTCGGGTACATTTTACCAAACATTACACGGCGGGCCAGCGCTGAAAGACAATTGTACATAGAAAAAAAGAAATCTGAGCAGTCTCTCCGATGGATTTTGTCCGGAGGAATAAAGATCAAGAAATGAATCGAGTCAAGCATGATCTGAATATCTCGTGAATCATGAGTTTGTGCTTGTGGCTGGTATGGATAGTGAAGAGTTTGTATAATAGACCACAATAGAGAGATCGGCTAAAGAACTTGAGGAATGTGTAGCCATAATTCAGATAAACCAAAGAAAGTTTGTGTCTGTTCCTGATAAGAATTGCTTCACTCGTTTAAATTATCTTAGGAGCACGCGATATGTCGCGATTCGATTGCATGTGCCGTGTCTAACAACGATCAATCTCATGCATGCACGATCTACGGATACCCAAAGTTTAATAAGAAAAAGATGCATATAGTAGGGGCAGAAACGTTGAACTACATATTCTTAATTAAACTACAAGACAAAAATGACCTCTTCCATTTTTCTCTCCTTTCTCTCCTTCTTGTGATATCTTGAGAAAAGCTTGTTCTTCGTTCATATTTCGGCACTCTTGATCCGAGTATTGTCTCATTAGCCATAGATTGCATCAAAGAGAGGCTTCATGTTGTTATTGTCCATCACGAGCTGAAGTAATCTTTGACAATGTCTATGTTAGTGTTGTGTCTGTGGTATGTGGGGGTCAACGGCAGATGAGTCAAGTAAGGGAGGGAGACTCGAGAGACAAGAGACGGGCTTCCAGATCGACCGATTCTTGCACCATCGTTTCTTTTTTCTCTTTTTTGTCGAATCATGTAGATTTGTTGGATTAGAATTGAGGTTACAGTTGAATTGTTTATTTTGTGGTTTGTTTACATGAATGTTTTGAACACCACTTACACGCTACTGCGTAACTGTGTACTCTGTTGTTATATGCAGTCTATCATTGGATGCCAAGATATCACCCGCTATCAAGACTCAAAAACCACTTACACTCACTCAACCACAGCCAGAGAAAAATATAAAATTACACAGAAACAAAATATCTCAACAATCTCTCAAAATAGCACGTCTCAGAACAACTCATCTCACTCAGGTGCAATTACACAAAATGCCCTCCCTGCATCACGTAACCAAGGTCAAAAACTCCCTAGCTACGGAGCCCTAATCTCCTTGTGCCTCTCCCTTGCGCACTGGAATGAAGCAGCATGACGATGTGCCTGTTTACCATTCTTTCCTGTGGCGGCTAGACTGTCGCAAGCTGAGAGAGACAGGTCCAGGCAAAGGGGGGGCAGCCGAGATAAACACATTGATTCTTCTTGGCCAGTGTCTGACTCTGAGGCTTCACTTACAGATATAAGGCAGCCTCGTCAACCGCATCAACACTCACTCTCTTCTTCTTCAGCACTCAGCATCTTTCTCGTTCTTTGCAACCCACACTCGTTAACAAACCTCGCCCAAGTCACTCGCTTGACCACTGTCCTTCACTCCAACAAACTTTGCATTCGCTCTTCCGGAACTCACTCTTTCAAGTCCCAAAACAACCAAACAAGTCATTCAAGATGTACTCATTCAACACCGCCGCTCTCGTTGCCCTTGCTGGCTTCGCCGCCGTTGAGGCCGCCATTGTCTCTCCTGCTCCTCAGCCTACCGGCGTCAAGAACGGCACCGTCACCGTCACCAGTGTGTACGATGTCTACACCACTGTCTGCGCTGGTCCTACCAGCTTCCACCTCGGAGGCAAGGACTACGTCGTCACTGAGCCTTGCACTCTGACCATCACTGACTGCCCTTGCACCGTCACTGAGACTCACCCCGCGGGCCCTACTTGGATCCCTGGCAAGCCCTACCACCCTGCTCCCCCCAAGCCTGAGCACCCCTCCAAGCCCGAGCAGCCCGAGCAGCCCGAGCACCCTGCCCAGCCCGAGCACCCTGTGATTACCGCCAAGACCACCGGCCCTCAGGCTCCTGAGGCCACCAAGCCCGCCAAGGGTACGGATGTCCCCGAGACTCCCGTCGTCGTTGCCGGCGCCGGTGCTGTCCAGGTCGGTCTCGGCCTGGCTGCCATGCTCGGCCTCATTGCTCTGTAAGCTCGCAAAGACAAGCAAACTCTCTCACGAGTATCTCCTGTCTCCGAAAACGAGCACCTGCTCGTCAGGTTGCCACCTTTCGTCTGAGACTGGTATATCTTTACGGCTCACAACGCTATGATTCATTACGAGCGCTCAACGGAAACTTCGCTTCGCTTCTCATCACCAACGTATTAATGACAACCTTTTTTTTGACTTCTTTGGGCCATCATGCACTCGCATTTAGACCGTTGAAGAGTGGAGACTCTTGTTACTCCCATCTCTTTGTTCAAACGCCACACTCATGTCTCAGACACTAGAAGCTTGAGTGTAGATTGATCAAGGGAGGGATGAGGAAGAGAGACCATCTGTTCAGGGGCTTGGAGCTGGTGATGTTCTTTGTGAATCCCATCCCCCACTAAAAGGGTTTCCCGGGGTTGGGTAAATCACATTGAAGGGGATTTCTTTTGTTCTTTTGGGACTTTTTGATAGAAGGGGAGCTTCGGATGGCATTTGCATTGCTAGGAGATGATTTTTATCGTTGGTATAATATGAATACGTATAGTACTCAACGTAATTTTATCATTATGCTCATTAAACCTGCGTCCGATATTCTGTATATTGTCAATGTGCTCCGCTCGTACCTGATATGATTTGATATTCAAAAGATAGACATAATAGTCTAGGCTAGAAGTAACGCCCCTGCTCCAAACCAAAAAGAAACATAGATCGGTGATGTTATGCTGCCGCATGCAAGCCTCAAGCTAGCTCTGCGGGCCCTGACTTTTCTTCGTAGTGGCGAGGATGGTTATGGGTGCCATCGTCTAATTCTGCAAAGTTCTCCCGCTCATCGTATGGAGTCCGTGAGCTATCATAGGGGTTCTGACCTGAGAACTCGGTGTAATGATCAGTCCTACTGTTGCCACGATAGACAGTTCCTGCATGACCAAGCCCTGACTGATTCGAATCTAACCGTTGAGGTTCTCCAGGGGGTACCATTCCGCCGCTTCTCTGCGGATGCATGTTGCCCATATTTGAAGAGGAAGAGGGTGTGCCGTGGCCATAGGCAGGTGGTGAAGATAGGTCCGGGGCAAACCCGCGCTGGTCATTGCTCACGGCAGGTGGGAGAAGCGGCCCCATAGGCGGTACTGCTGAGGATTCAGACCCTGTAGGGGTTGGTGTTTGAAGACTTCCTGGGGAGCTGGTCCCGAAGTTTTGCATAGAGTGCCTTGCCATCTTCATGGAGGTCTTGTGAGATAACTTCTCAACCAGTGTCCCGTGTGACTTCTTAATAGTCTTCTTGACAAACCCTGCCATGAGCATGTTACAGCGCATATCAACATCCTCACGGAGATAAAGACCCGTAGTAGGCGCCCCAAGACCAAGCTCGACAGGCTGCGGGCGCTCTCCTGGCATCGTGCCACCTACAGACCAACGCCCACGGAGATCAAGCCCCATAGGAGCGTAGCTGTGCGTCTGCAGACCATCAGGAGAGTCAAAGAAGGCCGCGGTGTAAGAGACCTGACCGGAGACAAGACCGCCGGGGAGATAGTCGATACGGTCCGTCATGGAGTACCATACACACTTCTTCTCATCCTCCGGGGCGTGTGGCGGAGGAGGGATTTGGTGGCGTTCTATAATGAGGGGATTCAAGTCGATCATGGCGAGATGATCGTGGAGAAACTCGACTACATGCTCTCGGGATATGCCTGAGGGCAAGGGTGTGATAGTTGTGAATGTTGACCGAGTCATGTTTTTTCTTGGTGATGGTTGTGATCGACACAATATTACACGTATTTTTCTAGTTGGTGCAGTATAACTAAAGTGCCGGCTGGGTGAGAGTGAGATGATGAAATGCTGAGTAATGAATGAATGATGATGATAATAATAATAAGGTTGAGGAGCGATGATGATCAAAGAATATGTACGGAACGAAAAAAAAAAAAAAGGGTCCGAGGTTCCAAGTTTTTATGGGTTAAGACATTGGCGATCTCTTATTTTGTTGTTGAAGATTTATGATGACGGAGGTTGATTCACTCTCAGCAAGAATTTATTGTATCCAATCCAACCCATGTTAACTCATGGGCAAGTACGACACTACTACGTTACTTGCCCATCTCCTGCTGAAAATGCGATCCTTCAGCCCCAGCTGTGGAAGGCACGGCGGTAAGCCACAAAATCTAGCAGGTGCCGGCCGGTCTATAGAACCTTCCTTGGCTTGACCGAAGAAGCTCGGGAGTGTTGTATTCGCTTGCCACTAGCTCGAGCTCATCTTGATCTGATCTCATCCAACGTATCTCAGCCATCTTCAGTGACGTTATCAGCTTAAGAATAATTCATTTGAATATTCAAATATTCGCGGTGAATAAAAATAGCTTCACTTGTTTCAAATATCAACATAAAACATCAAATCAATTACAAATTCAAGCTGTCACTTGACACGTCTCACTAAGAAGCACCCTCGCTTGGTCCGTGAGATTTTAGCATATTATGCCATTAAGGGACCTAAACACCCCCAATATCTTCAAACATATCCATAATATTGCCAAAGCAGAGTCCTAATGTAACATGGAATAAATCTGGAAATATTCTGGAAATCTATAGACGGACAGAGATCTTCTCCTTGAACCTCCTATTAGCCTCATTTCTACTATATTCGAAACCTCAAACTGTTTCTCCTCACCGAAATATTCACAGCTCTTCACTAGTGTGCCGTGTTTCCCGCGTGCCGTAAACTCGGGTCCCAGAATAACTCACCGCGATCTTCAAGGGGCAACCATCCTCTTACAAGGCCGTCTTGTTCCCGTCGCAAGAATCTTTAGCAAACCAAGGATGTTAGCAAAGTATCGCCGATGTATTCTTTACATGTCTTTACAAAAGACATGTAGATGCAGGGGCATCATTAATACTGACTCTATCAATGGAGTACAGATGTATATCAGACACGCCAGTAGGGCATCATATCGTAAAACAACAACCTCGCCTCGCCTCCTCCACTAAATCTCTCTACACCATCTCGCCAGTATAGCGTTCAGCTTCACCGCTGCCGGGATCTCCTCCAGTGCGACATCGACTTTCCACATCTTGCCCTCCAATCCACCATGTCCTAGGTTACGGGCACCACCAATACCGGCTGGCACAAGCAATCCTAGGGAGATCAACCGTTCCCATGCAATACCAGCCACGCCCCGGCTCCAGACTCGTACACCTCCACCTACAGCAAGCATGCCTGCCGCTGCCGAGTGCACTCGCTGTTTGCCCATCAAGGAGCTGTACTCATCATACGCCATCGCCAGGTTGACCGTGTCCGTGTGTGCGACAATGTCCAATCGCGCTGCAGCAATAAGGAGTCCCAGGTCCAGCTCAGACAGTGTAGACAGCAGGTGAAGTCTGGAATCAGGGGGTGTCAAGGATTCAATATCTCCTTGCACAGAAGGTATCTTGAGTGTGACATCGTTAGCTGAGAGAGCCGACAGAGGCAAGATCCATTCGGTGAGGAATGCCGAAGTCGACTTGGTTGTGTAGTAGTGATACTGAAGCAAGTCCTGGAAGGATCGTTCTCTGTAGAGGCCCTGGGCTGGGTGTTAGTATCCGACGCAGTCATAGATACGCTTTGACTTACCTCTATCTTTTGGCCCCAATACTGCTGGAACTCGGCATGTCCTTCAAGATAGGTGTTGATGCCCTCCTTTTCAGCCTCGTCACTATCAACAATCAATCCCTGTCTGCAAACTTGCCAGTAGGCTGGAAGGTTCCTGGGCAGAGAGAGGTAGACGTAACGATGACTGAATCGACTCTTGACTCGCTTCTCCAGCATCTCAACAACATCCAACCGAGTCGTACAGCCAATTACGGCGATGGGCGCTTTTCGCGATTGTGCAATATCAAACAAGTTGTACAATAGTGTTTGTCGAGGGTGGGATGCAAACATGTCGAATTCGTCAATCACAAACACAATCGATTGTGACGTGACACCCTCGTCTGTACCGATAATTTCAGACGGATGTGAAAGAAGAGCCAGTAACGACGCCATGGTGTCAGCATAGTTTGTCTAGATTGTCAGTAAAGTCTAGCCAAGGAGTGTTGAGAACACTCACTCTGGTCACCAAGTCATCCTCGACCTGCATCTCCTTGCCCAGCTGTCGCCAAATTTCTTTAAGCGCAAGCTTGTCGTCTGTATGAATGAAACCATTGAGCCTCACGACGTGGAAGTCGTTCTTATGCTCCTGAGATACATCCGAGATGACCTTTTCTAATAACTGAGATGTAGAATTAGCTTTCGGTTCATCCCGGGAACAGTAAACTTACAGTAGTCTTTCCGCAGCCTCTCCCTCCAATGACAAGCATCGAGTTTCCTTCACCAGCAACAACCGTTTGTTCCACGAGTTGGTAAACCTTCTCCTCAGCCTCCAGCTGGCCAGGCAACTGCAAACGTCTTCTTCCTGTACATCGGTCCAGAAGAACTCTTTGTAATGATCGCACATGTTGTTCCAAATTAGTAATATCAGGTACATCCGCTGCGATCTTGATGGCCGGAACCTCTACGCCTGCAGTCTTTTTTGGCGTCTTAAGTATGTCCTCTTGAGTACATGACTTGCAAAGCCAATCGCCTTCAGGGATATCAGGCACTCCGTAACATTCTTGATGAACGGCAAAATCACACATGTCGCATAGAATAATTTGGTTCGGAGGTTGGGAGTGCGGGTTGATGCAGATTGCGCATACAAGCTCGTCTGCTTCAGAGTTGGCCGCCTTGCGTGGTGTCCTGGCCTTCTTCGGCAGGTCCTCAAAGAAAACCTCTCCATTGCGATCTTGGCCCGCCCCAAAGCTAACATTTTTCGGTGGTCGTCCTCGCGGTCTGCCTTTCTTCGTGGGAGTCAAAATTCCCTTTGGTGTGGGTTTCGACACCGATAGATTTCCATTTGCTGTGGCCAACTCGTCGACGGATTCTTGCGCTTGAGTGGCTTCACGATTCTCTTCATCCCCTTCTGGCACCTTCTTCTTTCGTGGTCTGCCCCTGGGTCCTGGTGGTTTCTTCGCTGTTGTGGTTCTGGGTCGCCCAGGACCTACTTTTTTGGGGAGAGACACAGGACGAGGCGCATCCTGAGTGTCCCATATTGTGCCTTTCAAAGCAGATAGTTTGATGGCTGGTCGAAATTTGGGCGCTGCAGAAGCTGGTGGTGGTGCTTGTGATGGTTGAGCTGCAGGTTGCGGGTTGGAGTTGGGTGCCTCAAGGTTGTTGTCCACCGGTGGCCAGGCGTTTTGGCTGGATATATCAGAAGGATATGCCGAGTTGATAGCATTGAGAGCTTTCGGAGTCGAGGGAGATCCCTGTACAAGTTCATCGAGTTTTCGCTTCTTGAGGGTCGGAGGAGTAGGGACAGGATCGTCTTGAAAATGATTTCTCTTTCGAGCGCTTGCGTCCTGGGTAGGAGAATCCATCATTTACGCGGATGTCAGATGATATTGTCAAATCGGTTCCGTATCGAAATCTAACATTGCATCATCTCGAACTTTGTTTTGTTGCCCATTGACATTATGGGTTGCGCTAAGTTATCAGGCCAAGCCAAAGGGGGGGGGGACGCGTTTGACGCGTCGAGATGAGAATTCAGCGCTTGAATGGAGCCAAGTCACGAGACTTGGGGAAGATGCACAGCGCCCCACTTTACCAGCCCTACGATGCTGTTGGTTTTGAGTTTCCTAACTGGGTTGCATTCTTCAACGACAATGGATGTTGGTCCGTAATTCGAGTCCAGGATCATTGCATTTGCATGCAGTGACTCGGTCTATTTATATGTTTCAGCCGCTAATGACTCAACTTGGTTGCATCTGACCGCGAGGGCACAAGCATCCTCATCTCAACTATCAGATCATACTCAACCTCTCATCTCTGCCATGGTTACAGAGGATATTTATATTGCACTTTAGACTTTATTTTTCTCCGAAATTTCTCTGTCAACAGAGTTCGTTCCAGGTAAAACCAAGCTTAAAAGCATGACTACATGTCAATCAGACCACAAAGCATATAGTGCGGCTGAACGCAAAAGGCCTCTGCAGTAAGCAAAAAACCGTGAAGGATTCATGCATGACCAGCGTTACAACCAGTCAGCGCCACGAAAAATATACCCCAAAAGAGCAAAGGAACGAAAAATGAGCACCAATACAAAACGAAACGTCCCGGGAACTTTGGTTCAGCCGTTCCATTTAATAGCAACGGGCTCCACTGAACACTCTCCAGCCTTGTGGATCACCACACTCGCTAAGCTTTATCGGTGTCTCTAAAAACAGATCACCTGGCGAATCAGAGAGTTCAAGTCGTATTAGTGAGCCGTTAGCATGTGCCGTGTCTTCAGCTCGTTACCACTTAATATTGTTGGGGGCTAAGATTGGCTCTCTCACGTAAGATTCTGATACTACTTTACTGTGGGAATTGTTCAATCAGAGACATCACAAGGCGAGCTAACCGAGTCTGGTTCGATGTTGTGTCTGCACTAGGTAGTTCCAGGTTAAATTCTCTTATCAAGCCATTTCAATGTTTGTTTTCGCAACGGCCAAGGTCCTTGTTAATATCAGGGTGCATTGCAGCTACTTAGCTGGAAGAGTCCATGCATTTATGGCTCTGATCAGCGTTTGAAGTTATCATTAAGGTCTGTGATCCCTGTCAATCCCTTAGGACCCGAATATTCGGTCCGGTCTACATAACTAGGCTTCCATCCTGTCTTGGAAATCGCTGTAGACTGGATTGCCATCCTGTTGTGAGCAGTCTATTTGAAGGTATGTATAGCGGTCTTATTAGATGAGAAGAGTTGTTGTATCTACGTGATGTCACTCTATAACCTTGCAACGACAATACTGACTTTTAACAAGGTAGATTGTTTCTTTAAACAATGGCTAGGGAAGATCACCACGAAAGCGATACAGCAGCTGAGAAGCTCGCTCTCATCAAGAGTCCTCTTGTAGCTTCCGACTCGAGCATCGATGGTCTTCCCACCAGGAGTCCCACGGCTCCTGATCTGAGCCTCTTTGGTAACAGATACGAGGATGACTGCCCACAGTTCCAAAAGGTCTATACCGCAAGACGTTACTCAGGGGATGTCTGCTGACATGGAAACAGCACGAAGATGCCAGTCTACTCGAGCTTTTCTACGATCTCTTCTTCGCCGCTAACTACACTGTCTTCTGCGAAACACAAGGTGTTAATAGCCATGAGCGTTTCAAAGCCTATGTTGGATACTTCAGGTAGGAATAGGAGGAGAGTCAATACAATGAAGATGCTAACACATAGAAAGTATTCTGTGGATCACATGGCTTACTACTAGTCTGTATGATGTTCGATTCGTAACAGACAGTCTCTTCGGTATGGCAGTTTGGAATTCCTTGTTGTATGGTACTAATAGAGATAGAACGTGCGGCTCGAGGTGTTCATCTCGGAGTCATGGTTGGATTCGCCGTCGTTGCTCCCAAGTTCACACCTCACGATCAAAACATGAAGACCATGAGAACAATGTGTATGTTTCTCAACCCCATCCTACCCCCTTAACTTTATGCCTAATACTCTGTAGCCATCATTCTTATGGTCTCCCGCCTATGCTTGGCTGTCGAATACGGAAGCATCCTCTGGCACGTCCGAAAGTACAAGAAGCAGGTCTTACCAATGATGCTTCAAATTGGCTTGAACTTTGCCCTTGCCATGATCTATCTCGGCGTCACATTCCGCTTTACTGATCACAATAGCAATGTCTTCATGACGTGGTATGTCCTCGCCGGTGTAGAGCTAATCCTCACTTTCGCCATTGCGTACATCTACCCGGTTCTGAGTTTCCAGGGTACGCATTTGATGAAGCGTATTGGTCTGTTGACTGTCATTATTGTTGGTGATGGAATCATTACTATTTCAAAGAGCGTTGTCACTATCGTCGAAAGCCCTGATGCATGGAGTAAGCCTTTGAGATTTTATTTCCTTGAATAGAGGCCTCTTCTAACACATTAATAGATGCTCAAACGATTGGCATTGTCACCGCCGCAGCGACAACCATCTATGCAGTCTTCCTCATCTACTTCGACTGGATGAAGAATCCTTATCTGCCCAAATTCCGCCAGCAGCTCTGGACTCTTCTCCACTATCCTCTGCATCTCGCACTCTGCCTCTTCATTCAGGGGTTCACTCAGCTTGTCATCTGGACCAAGATCTTCGATGTTTTCAAGCACCTGAACTCGAGCTCAGTACTCCTGGACAACACCAGTCTCATGGCCAAGGCAACAACCAAGATGATCGTCGACGAGCTACAGAAAGTTGTCACCAAATTCTTCGAGACCTACACACCTCAGTATATCACGACCTTGAACACGGCCGACGCTGCGCTGAAGAATATCTCAACTATCAACGATACATTCTGGCCACAGATCGTCAAGTACTCTGATACAAATCAGGATAAGGATTTTCCTGATCAGAACGACTACCAGACCTTCGTCGACGCCATGATTGGACTCATGAGTGCCATGGAGAACGCTTTGCTTGAGACCTTCAAGATTAACCTTGCGAAGGAAGTTGACGACGAGAACAAGAGCAAAGGCATCCAGCAGACCGATTCTGGCTTTGAGTCTGAACTCAATGAGAAGATGTGGATTCGTTTCCAACTTATCGTAAGTCGATCTTCACGCAATATCCTCGTATATACTTCGGTTTCTAACCCATGCCGCAGTTCAACTATACCTATATCGCCGCTGGTATCTCCCTGATCCTCATGGTGGCCCTCGCCGTCATCTCACGAACAAAACCATGGAGCAAATGGGCCATCACCCGTCACATCATCTTCATTCTCCTCGGCCTCGGCACAAGTCTCGTCGCATTGATAAGATACAGTGAAACACGTTCCACCGAATATCAGCAGAGTTCTTGGATGCTCCCTACTATTACTATTGTCTGGCTCGTTGTTCTTGTGCTGACTCACATTCGCAACCCGCCGCCTTTGTTCTTCAAGGGTAGTCAGTTCTTCTGGAGCAGAAGGAAGAATAACCAGCAAACTTATGACTATGTCATGCCTGCAGAGGGACAGACGGCGTATAAAGGAGCACCAAGTACCCAGGTTAGGTCTTCCGTCTAGATAGCTTCTTAATTCTTGGAGCACGCGATGGGTGTTTTGAGTAACATATTCGATTCAAGCAAGTCGAATTTGCAATTAAACCGGGTAAATAAGCGATCATATAAACTGAAGGGATCGGAATAAATATAAGAATGCTATAGAGTAGACTACCATCACTCGATGCCATCAATCAATGCAAACATTCAATATGAAAGCACTGAACAAGAGAGTGCTGCCAACCCTATTACATATTTCGTGTCCCATCTTGCTGTTGATTGTATTACTCGATTCATCAGTAACCTACTACAAGAATAAATCAGAATACAAATATCAAAGGAATAGGAGTTGAGGTCTACGGTACTCGAAACCAACAGCCTTTTCATACCCAAGGCATGGTTCCTTACTATTCCGGGTTTCCTCCCTAAGGTGATTTGAATCACACTGGCAATAATCTCGACGCAACCTTCCTGCGTCCATGGTAGACACAGATGCCAGCTCCACCACTGACGTGTTTCTCGTTGGTTGGGCACATTGGGCTGCTGGGTAGATGTTCTGGTAGCTGAAATTCAAAAGGAATTCGTTCTTGAAAAGGACTCCTGCGAACAGGTTTCTTGGGCATCTTTTCCCACCACTCGTATGTGTCAGCGACAATGCTCTGGCGACGAACCGTTTGGAGAGAGTTCCTTCTGGATGGAGGCTCCATTTGATCGGCTTCTGTGGGAGGAACCGTCTCAGTGAAGAATGAACGTGGTCGGCCGCTCGTAGTGTCTTCGGCCAGAGGTGGTGTCTTTATTCGTCTTGCCTCCTGGTCACGGAAAACAATTAGTATCTGCCAACGCCCGGATCACTTCAAAGGAGCATACCCCTCCAGGAAACTGGCCATTAACGCAGTTCACATGTACTACTTGACTGTTAGCCTCGGCTTCTCAGATATTGTACATGCTGTAAATAACATACAAGAAGTATAACTTGAGACTGCTGAGGGAGGAGGAGTCTCACCTTTGAGTATCTCCCTCATAGAGCTTGATACGCTGCTAAAAGAATCTGCTGATTCTTTTCGGACCCACGGTGCCCTGCCAAAGAGCCTTCTTCGGAGCTTGGGTTTCCCTACGTCGTCTTTGAGCCAGGAACCTGTTTTAGTGATTTGGAGCACGCTGGAGTAATTCCCCGTGCCATCCATTGTTGCACATTGATGGACATGTTGTGGGATAGCTGAACACATTGGTTCCTTGCCAAGATTAGCGTCGCTCCATTTCTTTGACTACGAAACAAGGTTACCTCTCTACGAGCCTTCAATTTCAGCTTTGATTCGAGACTCTTCTTTGCTTTGACATAAAAGCCCATGGAGCTCGGGGGCGAAGAGGGAGGAGTACTTGCCTGTCCGTTTATGCCAGAATTGTTCATCGGCGAGATCGAGTCTGTGCTGTTATTGTTCATGCTGGGGGAGATATCGCTGGAATCTGGAAACTGATCTGAGAAGCGCGTGACGGCAGGATGCTGCAAAGAGAGAACGTGCGCCGATTCCGACACAAAGGGACTGGAAGGTGGTCTTGGCTGTGTTGGTTCGAAATTCTGGAAGGTAAGTGGCGCTGAAAGGGATGTTAAAGGAGATGCGAATGAAAGGACTCGAACGTCTGATTCACTGGCAGACTTTGTCGAGCGGTTCCTCCACTTGAAGAAAATTTTCCCAGAAGTGCTCTTCCGTGGTACCATAAGTTGGCGTTCTGCCCAGTATCCTTGAGGGAACCAGACCTACTCGAACCCCTCGCGAGGAGGCCGTGGAGGATCAACGCCGAAACTAGAAGAGAATAACGATTGCCGATATGTTGGTCGAGGCGTAGTACTATTCGAGGGTAGAGGAGCTGAGAACATGTTCTCCGGCATTGAAGGAAGGCTCGGATGGTGTTTCATTAGGTTTTCATATTTTGGTTTGGATGCCGTAAAAGCCGCGGCGGCGAAGGAAGGAGATGCTGGCGTTCCATAGGGAACATTGAAGTAACTATACTCATCAGTATAGCTGCTCGGGATCTCATATCTCATAGTGTGGTATCGTACTTGGGCTCGTTCATATTATGACAACTTGATGGCAACGATGGGTCTGAACGAGACTGCGCCGGCATTTTAGGCTTGGAGTAGCACTGTTCAGGCGAGGTCGCCCTTCGGTCAAGATGGTGTACCTAACTTCGGGGCGACAATGTTGTGGTGAATCAGACCTATGTTAGAAAAGAATTATATAATGGCTTAAAACAGACAACTGGGAGGTTGAGATAGAGGACATAGCAATGTATATCGTAAGATACTAGTGAGAAGGGTTGTTCCGTAGTTAGAAACTTAGGAGGATGAAGGATCAGAGTATCAGATTCGGAGAGGGAGTTGCGCTACCTTCTAGAGATGCATGGCAGTCGCTGTCACTGCTCCTTCCACATGTTATGGATGCCCGGTGAATGGCGGGCTCATGGTATCCCAAATGGGAAGAACGCCCACTGATAAGGGAAGGCGCTTAGCAGTGACGGACAGTTCACGATAAAATTTATATAGAGGGAGCAGAGATGGAACAAAAGAATCATATAATTGGTATCGAGATGGGCTTCTTGTCTCCAACCGACTCAATTCTATCTCCACTCAAATCGAACCAGCTTGAAACCATTTTTAATACGCCATACGCCAACTTTGTCTTGATTCATTAGAAATGCCGTTGATCGATAACATCAGTCCCATTAGTCAATGAGCATAGTGTCATCACCATCCAATGCTGGGCCTTGGGGCTCCAGCGGCACACCACGGCCTCGTCCAGCCAACAACTCCCTCCTCACCTCAGGTCCGATGGCCGGGTGACCGTGTGTAAGGAGAAGATCCAGGAGGGCCTCACGCTGATCTTCTGTGACATCACCCTTGTATCGCTGAGCAAATGCGAGCAGACTCTGATGCCAGATAACGGGCAGCTTTGTTCTGGCATCTCCCTCATTCAAACCTGATATAGCGTCGCCAACCTGAACAGAGGCAGGGTCGACACTGCGGAATCGCAGGAAGTGGAAAACCAGAGCGTCAATGACCTGGAAGGGGAGAGCATACTTCTTCTCAAGAAGGGCCTTGATGAAGATATTGGTGGCACCTCCACCCTCGGTTCCATGAGACGCCTCCTGAGCAGCAATATCACACAGACCCTTCAGGGCCGCGGCAGAGTGAAGGACAGGAATAGAAATTCTAGTCAAGACGGCGGAAATAATATGAGCCTCGCGGAGGGTGCATGTTCCACTGCCAACGAGAGGGAACAGGAAGCCCTTGAAGAAAGCAGCAGGCTTGTAAAGAGCTTTCTTGAGCGAGTTGAACAGGTGGACGTTGAGCTTCTTGGTTTCGTAGATATCTTCGCGAACGCGGTCGAGAATAACCATTTCCAGGAATCGCTGAACAACATGGGGCTTGCTAGAAACGAAGATTCTTGTCGCTTGGTAGCAGGCATTAGTAGACCACTTGTCGGGCTCGGTGACAGCGATGATGTCTTCCCAGTGAGGGATTGTAGGGAGAATCTTGAAGGGCTTTGGCAGAGGTCCGGACTTGTATCGAGAAAGAATTTGGCCGACCCTGGGATTGTTAGCTTATGTCGTCATTTCAGGTTCCAATTGGGAACTTACTTGGTGTAGACCTCGATAACCTTAGGAGGAAGCTCATAGTCCTCCTCATCGGGAGGCCCCAGGTTGTTCTCTCGCCTCTCTTGCGCCGCTTCGTGAGCAGCAATCTTCTCCAAGATAAGATCTGCGAGGTTGACGCTCTCGCCTTGCTCCTCTCCTGTAGGCTTCAGATCCCAACCGTGCTTCAATAGGTCATCTTCCTCATCGGGCATGAATTTTCGGTACATGTCAAGGTCATTGGGGTCAACCTCGATCTCTTCCACAACTTCTTCATCCTCGCCCCAAGCCTCGTCGTCCTCATAGACCCTGTTTTCCTCCTCAGCCTCATCGTCAAATCGCGAATCGTAGCCAAAGGTGTCGATGGTAGGTTTAGCGACAGCCTTGCCAGCATTTTCCTCCTCGGCCAGCTCACGACCTATGCGCAGAATAGTTCTGGAAGCGCGGTCGTCGACAAAGTTTTCCTCCTCATCGTCGCCGCCCTTTGATCTCTTCTTTGAGGACTTGTTCTTGAGAATGCCAGTGGCTGTGATGTCATCCTCGAGAGGGTTGTGTCGTCGTGTCTGCCGCGAGGCAGAGGGAGTGGTGGCTTTAGGCATTTTGGGCGTATTGACTTGGAGATGGCACACAATGTGGGCTTGGAGTCGTGGTTTGGGTAGAATTTCAAAAATTTTGCCTTATCGATAAGGACCCCTCTTGCTCGAATTCGCCTAGTGCGCTGTATCGGCTCACAAAGGTGGTTCACCGCTTTCGGTTGAGAAGTTGTCTATGAATTGGATAACTTATATCAGAATAATTCAACCTGAGAAGGCAGGAAACGCTATTCGTGTATCGATCTATAAGTTCTCTCTTTTGTTTATGGAAACCTATACTAGAACTTCTACGTGTTATTGCCCCCATTGTATCTCTTGTCTTCCTTTATTAGGTACCTTATTCTCTTGCTACTAAATAGCAGAAAATGAAGCTATGCATTTCATAAATGCGAAATAAAATAGTTGATACCTCTGGCTAAGAAATTAGCTAAAGCTCCTAACAGCCTCGTCTTGTTCTTGAAAAATATGATAAACCAGGCCGATTCTGCCCCGCCACCATGATGACACAAAAAGAGACCCTTGGAAACTTCTTCAGCATGTGGGTCCAACTGAAAATTCACTTATTGACCACTAAAAATGATGCCCAGTCCTGCTGAAGCAGCGATGACTTCAGGCCTCTACCCCCACTACTCTCATGCCCCTCCAAAATCATCACCAACTCTAAAAATTCACTTCAACAACACATATTGAAGATAATAACAGAAAGAGAAGATGCCAACTGAACTAGAAGAGGCAAGTTACCCTACGTACTATAGCAGAATCCTCGGTTAACATATATCGACTGCAGCTCGTCGGCTTCATCGCCAACCCCAACGCTCAGATTCGTCTGCTTGCTGCCGAGAACCTCGTCCCCTACTCATTGTCAGAACCCAGTATCTTCAAGGCCGAGAAACTTCAGCCAGTCAAGCATCTCAGTTTCCTAGTCCGAGACCATCCTGTAAGTCGGGCCTGCAAGAATGAAAAGGGTCTCCCTGAGACTAATGATATCTCAGAAAATTGCCGAACATGCCATCACAATGCTGGTCAACTTATCGAGTGACCAAGAGGTTCTCGAATTCCTTGCAAAAGACGAGAAGTTCCTCGGCATTGTATTCGATCTCATAGTGGTATGTTTAAAGGCTGAAGAGACTTATTATCAGTCGCTGACATGGCACCTAGAGCCCCGAAGAGGCTAATGCCAACTTGTTAGCCATGCTTGTGGCCAACCTATCCAAGTGGGATGGCTTGAAAGATTTCCTCAAGCGAAAGCAAGAACCCCCAAAGGAACTAGGCTCAGACCAAGTTGTCCTCAACCAACTACTAGATCTATTTGTCAAGGGACAAGACGGCACATACAACAAGAACGCAGACTTTGACTATCTAGCCTACGTCTTCGCCGATCTCTCCAAGCACGCTGATATTCGAAGGCACTTCCTTGAAGAGCAGTCTTACGACAAGGTCATTCCCATTACCAAGCTCAAGGTTTTCACTGAACACAAGTCCGATATTCGACGAAAAGGTGTTGCTAGCACTATCAAGAACGTTGCCTTTGAGGTTTCATCTCACCCTTCATTCTTATCTGAGGATAAGATCGATATCCTACCTTATATCCTGCTCCCTATCATGGGTAACGAGGAGTACGATGTTGATGAGACAATGGATATGCTGCCTGATCTCCAACTGCTACCTCCCGATAAGAAGCGAGACTCAGACAACCAAAATGTGCAGACACATGTTGAGACACTCACACTATTGACAACAACACGAGAAGGACGAGATCTCATGCGCCGAGTTAAGGTATATCCTGTCATCCGTGAGACACATTCACGAGTCAACGATGAAGGTGTTCAAGAGGCTTGTGAGCGCTTGGTGCAGGTATTGGCACGAGATGAGGAAGATGAGGGCAAGACAGAGAATGACGTTAAGGCCATTGAGGACAAGCCCGAGGCTACCAATGGACGGGTGGAAGAGGTTGAGGACGAGGATGATCAACTGGTTGAGGTCTAAATTCACCAGGTTCACTAAAAAGGTGAACTCGATGCCGTTTATCCATGCAAGGAACGAGACAAGGCTTCAATTTTGGAAAGGCACCACAGGGTCAGATTAGACGAAAGAACAGAGACCAGAGAGCTCTTTCATATGGAGTGGATATTATGAATATAGGTACTCAAAAGTAACGTATATAGACATTGAATGTTTTGCAACAAAACGAGTGTAATCCCGCCATGAACCTAAACCAAGGTATCGTACTCCTAGAATGCTGAGCCCGTGAAAGAATGTCCTGCCGCCTGATATCGATATGTATGCCCATACGTTCCATCATAAACCACATTTCAAACGCCATCCTCTGATTTTATCTCACATTAAAATATCTATTTAGAATGACCCATATCCTCATCACTTTCCTTAAACATACTCTTCCGGATAGGGCTTGCTGAGGCCTTGGCTGTGATGTAGTCCCGACCAGGAGCCTCGCTGGCACTGGGGGGAGACACTGGTGCAGGGGATACTGGCCCTTCACCAATGGGTGAATTGGGTGTTGGGTCTGCAGGAGGAGAGGGAAGTGGCGGCGACGGCAAGCTCGCATCGTCGGTCCTTGGACTTACAGGAATGGCCGTATGCCGGAGTGCCAAGGCATCGCCCTCAGATACGCCAGAAACATCGGATGTTACGCGAGTGGGTTTGCCGTCGCCGCCACTTACACCGGATACATCTGATGTCATGCGATTATGACCTGCCGTGGGAGAGTCAGGCTGCGATACTTGAGGTCCTGTCGATCTCGAAACGGTGCTTGCATGCTCTCCTCCTATAGAGTAAGATTTGCTAGAAGGATTTGACATGGAGCGAGGTTTGCCGTCTTTGGCAAAGTGGGAGTACTTTTGGATGATATCGATGGGTGAGAGACCTGTGTCATGGAGCTCAGGGGGTCGTGAGGTGTCTAAAACTGTCAGTAACTGTCACCACTTAAGAATATAGTTGTAACCTACCAGGCATCTCGTGGATCTGGGGTATCGGCTACCTCAGCGGGAGAGGCAGGATAGGCAGGATCATCAGACGGTGACGGTGAAAAACCGACGAATCTCGCACTTGAGGCAACTTCAGTTCCAGGACTTGTAGGGGTCTCGTCTGTTGTGACTGTAGGGGCCTTCTCGTTGTGCTGGCCCCTGATCCATGATCGGATACGTGAGCCTGGATCTTCAGTACCGTCGTCGCTTGATCGGTTCTTGAAGATCTTGCGACGGCGCCAGAGGCAGAAGACAACAAGGATACCGGTCACAAACATCAGTCCAAGAACGACTCCAAGAACTGGTGCAACCCAGTTTGGAAGACCAGAGCCGCCGCTCTTGTTGTCGTCATCATTGCTGTCGCCGCTGTCGAGTCGAGGTCTACCGGTTGAGACTGCCTTGGTATAAGGCCAGTATTCCTTGATCTTCTTGGTGTCGTATTTAGTGCCGAAGATATCTTCAAGGGCGGATGTCGACCAGCCGTCTGCAGGGGCAGTCGCCGTTGCGCCACCTTTGGCATCACCTCCGATTTCAGAATGAATCTTTTCGTGAACGCCGTAATCGCTGTACTCGTCAGGATCATATCCGTCCAACCACTGTCCACTGGTGACGTTAAAGTTCACAATTGGGCCCTGGTCAAGACAAGTAATCGAACTTCCAGCTTGAGACGTGTAACCACCAAAGACAAGCATTTGGTCAGGGTATGGCATGAAGCACTTGTGTCCGGCGCGAGCATGAAGAGATTTTCCTTCATTAATCTTGATCCACGTGAAGGATGGCAACGAGAGTACCCAGACATCATCACTGTAAGCGTCCAATGGATGAATACCATCGAACCCGCCATAGTAGAAGATGTTGAAACTTGAACGATCTGAAGCCGTAGCGACAACAGCACATCCTCGAGTTCGTGCGCCTGGACCGTCCTTGGTTTCCTGCTTGTACCACTTCTTGCTGTCTATGTCGTAGACGTCGATTGTCTGCATAAACTCAGGGCTTTGCTTTTCCTGTCATCGTGCAGTGTCAGTATCACTTCCATATCGATGTAAGTTTGGATATGACTTACACTCTCTGTCTCGTTTGCGGATTTGCCACTTCGTCCTGCCCATTCAGGATAGACAACACCTCCCAGGACAACAAGAATACCTTTCTTGCCCACAGGCACCCAAACGACCTCTGCATTGGCACGTCCCTTGGGCCCTTTTAACGTTGTGTTGGTCCAAGTTTCGTAGAGCTGCTCCTCCATGTTCAAGGTAATCAGCGTGTCGGAAACATTCGTGGCCTTGTTCTTGGGATCGTTCGTGAAGAAAGCTCCATATGTCGGTGATCTCAGGCCAGAGAAATAGAACGCAAGGTTTTCAGATGGTACATTTGCAGCCCCTCCATACGCGACGTATCTAGTGACGTCTTTGTTCAGCTTGTCATCAACAAAACTTGGCTTCCATGTCGGCTTGTCCGGTCCATACTGGTATGCCTGGTAGCCCAAGACTTCATCCTTATCGGGTGCCTGGTACAAGTCGTCGTTTCGCAACAGATCGCCACCGTAAAGAAAGAATTCAGCATCATTACCAAGAAGAGCGCCGTCGATAAAGTTAGGCGCAGCGCCGTTACTGTTTCCTGAGCCGCCTCGTGCTTTTGACATGGCTGGTTTGTCGAGAAGAATCTGCGTCACATTCGTCGTCGTATTAAATGGAGTGCTCAGATTGAAGTTGAGGATAATACCCTCATTGTTACCTTGGATTGTTAGTTCGTCCAAGTAAATAGACCGGAATGACCAACCTGTGTCAAGTCCCGTAACAGTTTTGCCATCATTCATATGTGCAGTCCATTTTATATCACCGCCGTCTAGATACACCATATCCCGAATCATAATTGCTGATTAGATATTAGACAAAGCCTTGGCTAGATTAACAGACGGTAGTCTCACCTCTTGGCTGCTTCCAAATACATATTTCAGTACTGATTTGGCCATCTTGCCAGGCATCAAACTGGGCGACGGCTGGACCTATGGTCGCGGCCAGGAATGCCCACGGTGCAGCGTTTCGAAACATCATGACTGCAATCATGAGCTATTCAGAGGGCGTCGCACAGAGCAGGTGTTTGAAAGAAATTAACTGCAAGAAGATGCTAATGGACCATTGCTTATTCTGTCCTAAAGACGCTCCCAATGGCCGGCAAAGAGACCGAATATCCGCTGGGAGGCAAAGTGTACACAAGTAACAAGGCTAGTTTGGGAAGGTAAGCAATCCCTATTGAACAAAGAAACAGCCTCGGCCTAGAATCAAAGATCACTAAAGTGTCCGAGCAGCTCGATGCTTGGTGGGTTTGTGCAATATGCACGTAGAATGAGTGGGCAAGGATCAGGGAGTTAGAAGCGAAGGCAAAATGATTGTAATATGAGAAAGCAAACGGTACAGAGAGAATCCAAAACGGTCTGTAAGACACAATGCTAAGATGGAAGGCAAGTGGACAGTATTCTCTGTCGAACAAACGTTCGCCACTGAGACCAGTTGAGATCGGAGGGATGGGGAATGGGTAGGGCTGAGGGATCAGCTGTTCCTCATGTCAAGACAGCACATTCGTCGGTTAGAGGGTTAAAGAGCCATTGAGATACATCCATGCTCTTCGGTGGCCGCCCATGCGAATATGGACACCATCTTACTGCGGTGCGGCATGCTCTGCATGCGTTGGCTACGGTCAGGGTTATGCTTCCGAGCTGACACCGTTCTGTAAGGACATTGCTTTTGACCAGGATCACTCCATATCTCTCTACTCAGCCTCAATCCTCTGGAGCCTGATTCTGCCGCTAAAGGATGAGGAGCTAGGCTGACCGTTGAAAATGGTTCATCCACTTCAAGTGTGGAAATTTTCAGAGCGGTAAACAGGTGGATATTCTGTTGCTAAGGGCTGACCTCGAGGAGTTTTTTGATCTGGGATCGACCTGGGACTGGACCAGGGTGTAGACACTGCTCCAAACAGGCCCTTTCAGCTTCTGCACCCGATGGGACGGACGGTAACCGATGACGGTAGAGGAAATAGATGAACAGCCGAGTCAAGATGCAGGCTGTCAAGTTTTCTCTAACAAAGAACCAGTAGCTATGACTGAGAAGCAGACGAACCAACAGGAGCTCGTTGGTGGTGTTTTGTTTCACAGACTATCAACAGCCACAACCGCTAAGTGGCCCAGGCAGTTGGAATCACGGCGATCTCGCATGAGGTTTCAAGTTGATTGGACCAGTTGATCGGGTTGGATGAGGATAAGGCTCGGGGCAAAGACTTTTGCCTTGTCTTTCTTGTGGTTTTTCTTGTCAGCGCCGGAACGCGGACACGGACATGACCGAACGGAGTAACTGGCTCTTTCTGGCAGAGATGTCAGAGTCGCAAGAAGAAAGCGCAAATCCAAAAGTGCCATCCGTCGAAGGACGGGTAAAGAGACTTTGGAGGCTGGGCTTGTCCAGGATTGGACTGACATGGCCGATCTTACCATCCACATCCCTGCCAAAAATAAGCACTGGCACCTGTCGGGGAGGAGACAATGTAACAAGACCACATCTCACCCATCGGACCCTCTCTCCGTGAAGCCAAGGAGAGGAGAGCCTCCGTCCACACAGAAAAGGGTATTATTTTTGCACTGCAAGGATGATCTCTCCATCAACTCATGCGCTGTGCTGGCAACCTAACCATCCACGTCTCTTAGTCCGCTGCATATCGGACGCAACTCATCGAGGCCCCCGCAGCCACGGGGAGTGGCCATGATGAATCAAAAGTCGCGCAGATGTCAGATTGAATGCGAGGTTGTGACCAGGCGTGGGGGAGGGAGGAGATGATGAACTGTAGGCAACACAGCATCCGGCTTTGGCGATGTTTGGTTATTAAGGTGGGCGGTTGTTAAATGAGTGTGGACTTTAGAGAACAAAGAAACGGTTCAGATGATGATTCATCTGCCAACACGTCAAGTCGGCGAAGGACAATATCTGATCCGACCACCGTCGACCCGTGATTGCAATGTTTTGTTGTTGTGGTAGCCTCAGAGAGACCTTCAGTTGAATAAGGCTCGGCATGTGGGCTACAGCGGGGCTCAGGGTCGACCCAGTGGGTATCCCAGCGGGCAGTCAGCTTTTAGCTTAATTATCCTGGTATCCGACGTTCGATTGACCGACAGACAGCCATCCATTCTGGAGTCAGGTACGCGAGAGCCTAGTACAGAATCTGCATTCTTTTTTCTCCGTCTCGTGGAAAACAGGTTTTTTATTTAATAGTTCAGTGCTTTTGGAGACAAAACTCCTGCAATGATCGCCCGTGTTAAAACGGATCGTAAATCAGTGACAAGTGACGAAATCGGGAGTCTCCACTCTCTCCCGCTCTCACAGGGCTGGACCGAAGCAAAAACTTCCGCCCTGGATTGGGTTGCTTTGTTTAGACTCCCACCAATCACAACACGAGATGCCCTGAGAATCAGGCTGTGGCGTCTACCTGCCCGCCCGTTTCACTACAAGCCACCCACTAACTCTACTTGGCTTGCTTGGTTCCGAGGAAGTGAGCCTCGAACTTCCCGTCTCAACCTCACTCGCTCGACTAGTCAACTTCTATTGAGGCCTCTCCACTTTCATCTTTGACATCCAACTTCAAAGCACGTACGCATGTCTTTGTGTGCTGCACTTGTTCTGCTTTAGTGTTTACGCAACATAATTTTACAACCAATGACTCGCCGAATCACACTGTGACTGGTCAATTTGCACTTTTAATACGGGAAATTCTGAAACCCTCTACACCCAAAATGCCCCCAACATCCTTTGAGATCCGGCTTTCTGTGAGCCACAGCATCATTGGCGTACCTTACACATCGAATCGGTGACACTCTTGCTGCATTGTCTATTATTATCACAGACCACTCCGCAAGCTTCCTCTCCCGTGCCAACATCACAGCCTTGCGCGTCAAACCTTGGCTTTCAGGCTGAAGAACGGAGAACGGAGTACCGTTCGATGGGTTTTCGGTCAATTATAATCCCAAACCATGCCAGATATTCCATCTTGTCTGTCATGTGGTGGCCTTGTTGTCAGCATAACCCTCGTGGGTTGTAATGTGATATTGTCACTTCTCCGCCCCTTCACGGCCCGCAGCTTTGGATCTAAGAGTGTGCGTGCGTGATATTGGAGTCTCTCAGAGGCATCAGAACAAGGCCCTTGTCCAAGTGGACCTTCAAAAGTCGTGCTGCTTTCTCAATCGGGGCATATCTTAATGTGTATACCCCTGTCAGACCCTTGTTCTCATCCATGTTCTATGCATGTAAATGCATTGTTGCTCATGCTACGGATTGCTCAAGGTCAGCAAGCTCAGGCGAGGTACCCACAAACTCTTCCAGCACATTTAGCTACAGTGTTGTACTCCCTCTCAATGGATCTTTTGTGATGTTCCTTGCTCTTTGTCTTGAGTCATCTTTTCTTCGGTGACCAGACTAGGATCTCTTTAATTTGGCTGACGCTTGGCTGTTGAGTTTGATTACATACAAACTTTTCCACCTGGTAAATCGGCTCTGCTTTACATCGACCCGCAACTCGGCTCTCTCAGCTGCTCCCCTGCCGTATCTATACTGCGGAGTGGCTTACCAGAGTAAATTAACTCTACTTGTGGATGTCGATGTATGTGGGCTTGAATATCCGCATTGCCGGTTTCTGGTAAGGCTCTCTCTGTTGCTCAGCCCCCAACCCAGTCCCAGCTCCTCTATCATATATCTGTGATATTTCTTCAAGCTCAATGCATTAACTCTCTTTGTTTGACGTTTTCTAACATCTCAACCAAGAAGAGTTGGACTTTGACGTTCGTTTCAACCACACTCGCTACTGGGTCCAGACGGCTCTGACGCTGGTATCACTCACTCATTGCATTGAAGGCAGTTGCCTGCCATGCGCTTCTCACTATTGCTCAGTGCCTTAGGTGCTGTAGCTGTTGAGATTCCAGCTCAGAACGCTGGAGAAGGTCTCTATCGAAGGAGTGAATCAGCAAGTATACAACCTGCTGCTGCCGATACGCAGGCGCCCGCTCAAGATGGATACTTCGCCAGCGCTCCCGAAGTTCAGACTTCTGCAGCTAAGGTCGAGCCAGAAACAACAGCGGCTCCGGCACCCCAAGTCACCACTGCCGCGCCGACTGAGCAAGACGAGGCCAGTATTGGCGGGGCCGATACAGGAACCCCGTACATCGAGGACGGCACAATGGTGGTTTGGGATGCTAGGTGCGGCTGTCCTAAGCCCGTGACGACGACCGTGGTGGTTCCTCCTCCTCCCCCGGTTATCACAGACAGCTATCCTGCCAACGATCCAACCACAGTAGCTCCACCGCCTGAGACCACCACCGAGCCGCTTCCACCGCCCCCGGTTATCACAGATACTTACATCGTAGTTCCGCCTCCAACCTATGGGCCCTCAACCACCAGCGAGGAGCCTCCTGCGCCTCCAACGACAACGAGTGAAGCCCCATTGCCCCCTACTACCACAACCGAGCCGTATGTACCTCCGACTACAACGACCGAAGCTCCTGAGCCTCCAACTACTACCACTGAGGCCCCTAAGCCTCCGACAACCACTACTGAAGCTCCTGAGCCTCCAACAACAACGACCGAGCCGTGGGAGCCTCCAACTACTACCACCGAGGCCCCTAAGCCTCCGACAACCACCACTGAAGCTTCTGAACCTCCCACCACGACTGCGCCACCTGAGACAACTCAATCTTGGTAAGTCGCTATTGATGATCCAAATAGCTTTCACTAACATGCTTGAAGCGCTCCTGGCGGCATCACCACTGTCACCGAAAAGGTTACAGAGAAGGTCACCGAAAAGGTCACCGTTACTGAGACTGAGAAGGTGACGGAAAAGGTCACGGAGAAGGTGACGGTAACCGAGACTCAAGCTGCATCAACAGTCACAGAAACAGTTCATGAGGGAACTACTGTGGTTGAGACTCGACCTGGACCGACGTATATCGAGACAGAGCCGGTAACAGTGATAGAAACTGTGCCCGGACCAACTTTCGTCGAAACACTTCCAGGGGAGACTATTGTTGAGACTCTACCTCCCGTCACAATCACGGAGCCTGGAGTAACAATCACAGAAGATGGGGGTACTGTTACGGTACCAGGACCAACAGTTACCGAGGCTGGAACGACTGTGACTGAACCGGGCACTACTGTAACGCTTCCTGAAATCACTATAACAGAGCCTGGCAGTACCGTGACTGAGGCTGGAACAACTATTACTCTCCCCGAGGAAACTGTCACTGAGCCCGGAAGCACTGTCACCGAGGCTGGAACCACCGTTACTGAACCTGCATTGACAATTACCGACGTCGTTACTATTCCAGGAAGCAGGGTTACTATCACTGAGGCTGGAGAAGACGAGACAGTGACTATCCCCAGAACTATTGTCCAGCCTGGTGAGGATAGAACTGTGGTAAGGACTGTGACTCTACCTGGCCAGGAAACTGTTGTCACAGTGTCTGGTGAGGAAAGGACCGTCACAGTTCCCGGAGAGCGTACTGTTGTTACTGTCCCTGGAGAGCAGGCTACTGTCACCATTGAATCGGTCGTCACAGAGAGACTGCCTGCAGAGACTGTGACCCTGACTAAGGACGGTGAGACGGTTGTCACAGTGGTTCCAGGCCCTACAACTGTCTACACTACTACCTTGACCATCGGCCAAACAGTACAGCTCCCTCCTACCACAGTGACGGCCACTCCTGGACGCATCACCTTGTGCCCCAAGCCTACAGGTCGATCTGCGCCACTCAACCGCAAGTCTGATCTCACATTTGGTTGCGAGCCAGGCTACGTCTGCAACCCGCCGAAGCCAGCATGGTGCAACTTCTGGGCGGAGCCACCTGATGAGGACTACCTCTGTGAACCTCAATACTGTATCAAGGCTCCCAAGGTCAAGAAGGCTAAGTGGCGCAAGAACAAGACTGGTTTCTATCCCCGTTCTCCTGGTTACTTCAACCTGAACCCAGAGGCTTTCGGTCTTTCTTATGATATCTTTGAGAAGCAAGTCTACGAGAAGACTGTGAGTGGTGAACTGAAGACCTTCTCCACCGGAAACTGGGCTTCACAGACAACTTTGAGTGACTGGCCTGATGCTACTACTTCGGTATCAGAGTCTTATGACAACATCCCCAGCAACAACCAGCGACGTGGACTCCACATGTTCGACAGGCGAGATGTCACTCCAGCTATTTGCTACGATGACTGTGATGGTGCTTACAAGATCGCACTCTCAACCGGAAAATCGGACAGGCTCTGCAGAGCAGGTTCTTCGTTCCGCGGCAGCTACGATATGTGCCGCGACTGTATCAGTGACAACACTTCCAAGAGCAAGAACACTATTCGCGACTATGTTGAGCCTGAGTTCAACCAGTTCATTGATTATTGTGACGGAAAGGATACCACGACTGCCACCACAGCTGCATCAGGTCCTGAGTCGCAGGTTACTGGATCTGCGGATGTGGAGACGACAGGACAGGTCGAGGCCACCTCTGGCGATTTCAGTGCCCTTCCAGTAACAACAGAAGAGTCTGAGCCTGAGTCTACCAGTGCTGAAGCGGAGCCCCAGCCCACCACTACTGACGCTCCGGAGCCTACTACAGAAGCTGTTGTTACCTCTGATGCTGCTGAGCCGACTACTGTTGGCGATGGGAGCACCGAAATCGCGGAACCTGTTTCCACAGAAGATGCCTCTACAGAAGTTTCTGAGAAGGCCCAAGCGACCACAGATGCAGCTGGATCGACTTCTGGTGCATCACAGCCAACCACATCTGGAGAAGCTGCTGAAGAGAGTTCGGTTCCGGCTGAGACAACTCAAAAGGCCGAGGCGACCGAGACTGGGACAGCAGCTGAGGAGACATCAACCAACGGGTCTGAAAACTCTGAAGCTGGTGAGTCTACCACTTTGTCTGTCACAGCCAAGAGTGTTGTCGTAACTGTCACATCGTCACTTGGTGACTCTGAGACTGATTTAGTTTCTACCATTACAGAAATAGGATCGAGAACAGCCCAGACCAAAGGTATCGAGACGGATTCTGCCGAGACAGGCTCAGAAACTGATGTTTCTGGAGCTGCCACTGAGACGACTGTCAAAGCTACACGCTCTGACAAGGCAGATGCTACTGAAACTGAATCTGAATCTGGAGCTACCGCAACAGAGACAGAGTCAGGATCGGAGACAGAAACAAAGACAGAATCTGGCGCTTCTGGGGCGGCTACTGAGACCAGGTCGCGCCTCGAGACACGCACTTCATCGTCTACCTCAGACGAGACTGCCGCACCTTCAACCGTTGAGGCTTCTGCATCACGGTTGACAGCTGGCTTTGCCATTATCGTCGCAATTTTCTCGATGCTAATGGTGCTCATTTAATCTTCACACAACAACCACTTTTTGAACATATTTTTTCGCTACACTCCTTACATTAATGTCTATTCGACAATGACTACACGTTTATGTTTACGCTTCATGGATACTCAATGCACATACAGGATTTTGGAAGAGACGACTTTACACATTTGGATATTTGGCTTTTGCCACGACACTCATTTGGCGCATGGTGGGAAGCATATAGAATCAGCATTGAGATACCAGACACTCCTTACATATATACCACGGGCATGAGCGAGGAGATGAAATTGTTTTAGTAAGGAGATGGTGGTCATGAATGACCAGATTTAATAGTAAGGGGGTCATATGAAATGCATGGCATGCGGTTCAGAATTGATCATATTGTCGCCGCCGTTTTGGCAGGCTGAGTTTTACAATCTTGTTGTCTGTTCTGTTCTGTGTGAGTTGGTGTGGCGTGATGTGATATAGTACAAATATAGAGTACAATCGCCTGTCATATCATACATAGTACAATCTGACAAAAGAAATAATGATGATAATCGTGAAGTCGTCTCGAATCGTGCAACATCCGGCTCCGCTACCAGGCGCACCGAAAAGACATGTCTTATTGATTTTTAGTAAATATTAAATAGTAAATATCTGTGGTTATGAAACTTACTGTTTTTTTATATTTTTTCTCTTTTTCTTGTTTGTTTACCAGTCGCTTAGTCCAAGTTCCTTGCGTCTGACATTGAGAGGCTCGTCAAAGTTGCCAGCTTCAAGGCATTCAAGATATGCAACTTCAGCATCAACTGTCGACCTGCGACGAGGGAAGACCCAAAAGGAAGGAAAATACAGGCCAAGCATATTGACAATGTGTTTTGGATATGGCTAACAACCAGTGTTGCTCTTAAAGAGATATGAATGTAATTCTTGTGAGTGAAGGTATTCAGAAACTGTCTTAGACTTCAGAAAAAGCATTCCCGCCACCTATTATATATCCCAAACCCTCTCTCAAATCTGAATTCTTGTAAACGCCTCCATCCCCAAAGAATCCCAAAGCCCTATCGCCATGTCCGCGATCTCGGACGGAAAAGGCAAAGGTTGAACCCTTAAGGGTTCTGGGCTTTTAGCCTGGAATGCAAGGGGCACTGAACGTCTAGTGGCGGCTATGTACCCTGATCAGTCTCTAAGGAAAAAATAAGAAGTCCTAGTTTCTTCGGCATAGCTTCTGTGTGGAATGCTGAAGCTCATAGATGCGGCTGTAGTGTAGAGTCAATCTCGTAGAGGCTTTGACGTAGCGATCTGCTGATGGTTCCTGAAAGAACGGCGTCGATCTCTAGAAATGTGACGACATGAGAGGCTGAATTCAAACAATCGAATAGGAAATGGCATAACTAACATAGTTTGTTAAGTTTGTGGGTGCTTCAACAAGAGTCCTTTTCTTTCGTTCATTAACAAAAATCCAGTATCTGAGAAAATTCATCATGTTCATCCCAACCAACGCCGTCATTCCTGAGCTTGTTTGTCATGCACGTTAAGTAAGTTACATCAAAGAGCAATAGTCAGAGTCTGTGTCTGTATGTATCCAGCTTTTGCCTCCCATCCGTCATTCATCTATCTAGAAAGTCATGTCTCATTCCACAACCAGTCCCTCAAGCACGCGCATTGCTTTTGATCCTTCACTCTCAAATCGGTTAACAATCGACTCGCACTCATACTTCAGCTTCTTCTCGGCCTCTGAAGCATTGTAGTAGATCCACTCTTGCACTGTCATCTGCTTCTCGGGTGACGTCAAAGTCTGACCCTGCTTCAGGTATCGTTCTACGCCATTCTCCTTGTCTGTGTTGACACGTGGTGTTCCGAAGACAGCCTCGAGATCCAACTCTGTCCATGGTGCTGTGCTGCGGAGTCCCGCAATCACGTTGCGCCTGGATGGTGACGAGCGCGTTGGTGTAGAGTTCACTGGTGCAAGTGCTACTCTCTTGGGATTGGAACTCGTGGTCAGTCTGGAAGAGGGCGGTTGGTTCTCGGCGTCAGAGGATTGGGGTGATTGAGAGGGTGAGATGGCTGCTTGTCGAGCCGAGGGTGCGGGAGAAATGATTCTCCCAGGAGTAGATGGCGGATTCGCCAGGTGAGCCGCACTTGCGGGTGGTGATGATGGCATAGGCTGAGGTGCGGGAGATGCCTGCGCCGATTCGAACGATACAACACGGGAAGAGGGTGGCCTCTCGTCCTTCTGTTCCTCGGACGCGTAGACTTCGACGTCCTCTTGCATGCGCTCTTCAACCGGTTGTGTGAAGGGCTGTGTGGATTCCTGGCTCGCCGCTGCTTCCATCGATTTCCGAGCTTCCAGTGACTTCTTTGAAGGACGTCCACGACCACGTTTAGGAGCCGCTTCACTCACTTGGCTCTCATCAGGTCCAACAGATGGACGAGATGCCAATGAAGCTTTGGAAGGACGTCCCCGGGGTCGTTTGGTGGGTTGCTCCTCAGCAGGCTCTGGGGTAGCTTCTTCTGGTGCTTCAACTAGTTCCAAATCATTGGCAGAAGCCCTCGAGGCGAGGGATGCCTTGGATGGGCGTCCACGACCTCGGCTGCCTGTACTCAAACGAGAAGTATTAAACTTCTTGACAACAGTGTCAGTGCTAACAAGACTATCATTGTGGGTTGTCTCATCAACCTGAGTCTCTGCTTCTGGTTGTGTGACCTCTTCCTCGGGCATTTCGTGCTCCTGTAGCTGTGCTTTCTCAGGCTCAATTTCATCTTCCTCAACAGGCTCAGGTGCCGCCTTGGCCTTCTTAGACTTGCTCTGCTTAGAAGCTTTTCTAGTTCCAGCCTTTCGTCCCTTCTTTGGGATATGTAATTCCTGATGTTCAGGCTCAGGTAAGTACTCAGGTTCCATTTCCGGCACTCGTTGAGGCTCATGGTGAGGTGCTGGCTCCTCATCAACCTCCATCTCAGCCTGTAAAGCTCGAAGTTCATCATCAACTTCGTCTTCATTAGGCTCCACTGGCTCAGGATTCAGCATGGCATAGTCCCGGGAATACTCGTGTTGCTCAGCCTTTGCTGCCTTTTCTCCCTTCTCTTTCTTGCTCTGACGTCTTTCAGAATCAGAGTCAGCAGTTATCTCCTCGTCTTCAGTAAGCTGTCTCTCAAGGTCTGCTTCGAGTTGTCGCTCAATCTCATCATCATCAGGGAATGTTCCAGGAGTTGCCTCGTAACCAGTCGTCACTACCTCCGAGGTCGCAGAGCCTGAGGACACGGTGCGAGAAGATTTAGCGGATGCCTTACGTGTCGTCGTCTTCTTGCCGCCCTTCTTAGAAACAGAGACTTCGGTGACATCAACCGACTCATCGTGTTGCAATGTCGACTCATTTACAAAAGCGCTGCCACGTTTCCGCGTGGCACGCTTCTTGCCAGGTGGAGACATGGCCATGCTACTGGCGTCTTCCACTGCTGCGCTGTCTCGCTTCTGCCCTCGAGCAGGCTTTGTTACTGGTGCCTCTTCTTCTTCAATGGATGCCTCGACGTCCTCGACGGGTGCTTCCTTCTTGGCTTTTGTCTTTCGTCCTTTCGTAGTCGCTTTGCGAGCCTTTGTCTTCTTTCCACCCTGTATAGTCGAAGTTGTTGTTAAGACGCTGTCCTCAATGGCAGCTGTAGACTCGTTGATCGAGGTCACCTCAGATGCGACTGTAGCGACTGATTGCGCAGACAATCGCGAGGCTTTAGATGCGCGTCCAGCTTTGCTTCGGCCAGATTTCTTAGTAGATTGCGTCTCTTCGAGAAGAATGAAGAACGGGCAGCCAGGTGATCGGTTATAATGCTCATCTCTGTAGACACCCAGTCAGTCCACGCGATATGGGAAACGAAGGTGCGATACTCACAGAGGCTTGTCGCCAGGCTCCCAGCCGTCGAGGGCGAGTTGGCAGTAGGTGCACGTGGCCATATCGTCCGAGTCTTCAGTCGGTGTGTACTTCCATCCCGCGTCGACCAGCTGCTTGGTTTTGCACTTCCATCCCTTCTTAGAATCATGGGGCCACCTTCCAGCAAATGTGGCCTTTCGAGCATCCTTCATATATGGCTGATCAGGATCTTGTTGCGCATAATCTCCGACCTCGGCTTCAATCGCGGCGACAACCGCCCAGCCACATTCGGGAGCATGCTTCAGGTGCTCGAGGAGAGGGTCGTCATTGGCTTCCCAGCCGTCGAGACCCTTTTGGCATAGAAAACATGTGGCATTGTCGGGGTTTTCTGGTGTAGGATTGAAGAAAAGTCCAGCGCGGGCGAGCTACAAGATTGTCAGCGGATTATTATGGTGCAAATGTCGTGGTCATCGTACGCTCGCGGGTGTGATGCTCTTGTGCGGCCAATTCAAAGCTTTTGTGCCCCTTCCGCTCGCTGTAGAACCTCGCTTTTTCGAGTTCTTCTGAAAAGAGGCCAAACGGCTCTCGTATGTGATGAATTGGTCTGTGACGTCGTCAAAAGACATGGTTGTTGTAGTGTTGCGCGTGAAAGCGCGGTCAGTCAAGGGTATTTAAAACAAGACGCGATGCTTCGATTGTGGGCAAACAAATTGAAGAGCTTGGTCCAGTAGCTAGCAAGCGGTCGACGACGTAGAAAAGGAGAAAATAGAATAAATAATCGCACTCATGAGAGGATATTTTCAACTCGAAAACAAGGGCGCGCGCTGCGTCAACACAATAGAACTGAATGACGGTGAAAGATGGTTGTGGTGGAAGGAATTGAATTAGAGGTGATCGTAGCGAGCGAGGATCTATCCAAGACAAGCAAAGCAAGCAAGCAACGCAAAGTGTCGGAGTGGGTCCTGGCGCGTTTGTTTACTTTGGTGGATCCCTGCCAGCAACTCAACCCCAGAGATCTAAACATCCATGGACTTAGGGCCCTAGGTCACCAATAGAGGCCTGAGAAGTACAGAACTTTGTTACGGTGAGTATCAGGTGAAAATATTTCAATGTTGTTGGGGTTAGTCGACTGTCTATTCCGAGATATTCCTAAGTCTGTACCTATTATTACCAATTGGCTCAACCATGTATCTCTTGGCACCGACATCAATCACATAGGAAGAAGCAAACATCACAAGTAAATCTTATATAACCTGACCCGTCAATTCTGACTTGAGACCCCGTACATTGATATATCACAGCTTGCCAGCAGCCTTCAGTCCACGCTCACCATCAACCAAGATACACCAGCCCTCATGACCTCGGCCACCATCACCAGCAACAACAGCTTCAAATGTCCCAGGAGCGTTGGCAAACTTGAGAACAGCATCATCAAAACTGCCAGGCTGCAGCCACACCGACGGAATGCCCTTCTCCTTTGCCTCTTGAAGCACCTTTAGGGTCGCTGCTGGTGGAGTAATGACTGACAGAGACGTCTGCGTAGGGTCTGAAAGAGCGGTCACACTAGGAACAGTAGGGTGGTCCTTGTTCAAAGCGTTGATTGTCTCTGAGCCCGGGTTGATGGGAGTTACTGGTAAGTCATGGTGGAGATACCAGGCAAAGACTACAAGTTCCTTGATTAGCAAGATACTATCACATACAATGAACAGGTAGCCTTACCGCGATGTCCGAACTTGGCAGGGTTGGAGCTGGCACCTGCCACGGCATAAGCAGATGACGCAAAGAATTTACGAACAGTAGCTTCAGTTGCCATTTTGAAGATAATGTATGTTGTTCAATGCTTAAAGGAACAAGCGTTTGATGGTGTTGTAAGTGAGTTTGTGCCGAGGATAAAGGACATTGCGGGGCTTTACTTAAGACACGCAATATCTCACTCACACTTACAACTGATTGCCCATCAACCGGCCATTATAAATCATCGCAGTGTTCGAAGGCTATAGGCGAATCATGAGGCACTTTCCATGTGAAACGCCATTGCCACTGGACCAATTCCCCATTCGGGCAAGTTCCCTCGTACAACGGATGTATCTCCTAGGAGATTGTTGAATTGACACCGCCATTGGAAAGCTGTCTACTGCCTCACATCTAGGTATCGGCTGGGTCGGATGATACTGTGCATCTATCAAGAGGGATTTCGATGCCACTTTATATTGAATCTCTTTTTTGCTTATCTTATGAATTCTAACGTGACCATCAAGTTGTTGTCAAACTAAGTCTATGCTCTTCAACAATTCGAAAGTTAAGAATTCTTTCACACACAGACGCCAACTCGAATCATTTAATCCTTCAGAGGCAGCATGTACAACGATGGAAAAGACGATGTCAGTGATTGGAGTAACTCATCTAATCTACTGAAGACCTCATCGAGTTTCCCGTTGCAGCAGAAGTGCGATTTTGGAAAGTTGCAAGTTTATTCAGCCTCAGTGTTCAGGGTAACCAACAACGGCTTTGAATCATGAAATACAACGCGGGACAGATCATGATCGGTAGTTAGCAAGCGAACAAGATCTGCGATAAGCTTCATTATTAGCCAGGACTTGAATGATGCTAGCCAAAGCTGGGAAGACTCAAGCCAAGAGATAATTTCCGAGATCGCGGGATGAAATGAAACCCCCATGATGGATTCAAAAGAGATTAAGCGATTACAATGACGTCGTTTTGGAAATTTCAATGTCACATGAAGGGTAGCAGCAATCTCAGGGTTTGCAAAGCTTGGGGTATCTTATCCGAAGTGGCTATCAGGTATAAGGTATGCATAAATTAATCAGACCTCAGTGTAGACACAGAGTAGTGAGGCTATCCTGACCTAGAGTCGCCAGAACAGATAGTCCATAGAGTTTTGGTTATTGAATTGCCGCAGAAGGGTCACTCAAAACATGACGGCATGTATCTCTCAGAACATAAGGTTCTGGGGTATCAATTAAAGAGGGTTGTCGGCGTAGAAAGACGAGATGAAGCTTTGCAGCGACGTATATAGGGAAATGGATAACCAAGAATAATCGATACGTAGTGAACGGTTTGATGATTTGATCATTCTTAGCTCGCATAAGTGAAACATTGAAACTAAAACGTTGTTTCATTGGAGAGTGTAGCCAAGTATTGGCAGCCTTAATCGACCATTTTAATACAAAGAGTCCTTGTGAGGCTCTGCTGCATTTGGAGGGATGGATTCCATCCAGTGTCACGATAGCCTCACCAGGAAGAGCTTCTGCCAAGATGTATTGAAACCTGAGAACTGCGACTTCGGCAGTTGATTTTTATGTCGAGAGACCTCTTGGGCCAATGTTTGACATAACTTTGATTCATCTAAAAGGGGTCTTGCATTATTTACTCCGGTTTCAATAGTTTCACCGCCAAACGGCATTAGCAGAAAGAGGACATAATGAGGCAGACAGCTTTGGTGGATGAACCAGCATAGGGGTGCGCAGGCTTTTTCTGGACCTACAGGCCTGGCTGGCTTTGGCCCATAGGATGACCCCGTTGCCCCGTCAGTGTATGGGAAAAGAGCCCAGGGAGGCCAGAGCGTGGAGAGGAAATGCAAACGGAATGCAATCTTGGCCCTCTTTTCCTCTTTCTTCATCTTTCAACCTCTCAACACCATTTCCTGCACTCAAGAACCATCTCAAAGACATCTTTCGACCGTTATAGCAACTGTTTGTTGTGTCACCAACTCAACCAGCCACCCACACCCACACCCACTAACGTCAACGTTAACCCCTCTAATAAAACAAACCAAAAATGGTGAGTGAGCTCAGTTGCCCCGGACACCCCTTTCTTCGCCCACGTAAACAATGCACCCCGCCCTCTGATTCGACAGTTTGGCCGCCCGAATAAGTTGGAAGTTGGTTTTGCTTCAGCTCGCCCGGCACAAGCCTTGGTTTTTCTACCTGCATCTCGCATACTTCTACAACTACCGAGTAGCAACACTTTCAATCGCATTCTTCAGAACGCATTTTCCACATACACTCGAGCCTCGAAATCAATCCATAAGCAATCATGTCTTCTAACAAGTTCGATTCTCAGGCTTCTACCAACTACAAGGAGGCTTTCGCCCTGTTCGACAAGCGCGGAAACGGCCGTGTCACTGTTGACAGCCTCGGTGATCTGCTGCGCGCCTGCGGTCAGAACCCTACCCTCGCTGAGATCCAGGACCTCGAGAAGAATGTCGGTGGCGAATGTGAGTACACTTCCCGTGATGCGATTTAAAAGCGCATAGCTGACCTTGGCGACACAGTCGACTTCGAGACATTCCAGCGTGTTTTGAACCGCCCCGGCGGCTTCCGCGATCCCGGCGAGCCTGAGGAATACTGCCGCGGTTTCCAAGTGTTTGATAAGGATATGACGGGTTTCATCGGCGTCGGCCAGCTCAAGTACATTCTGACAAACCTGGGCGAGAAGATGACTGATGAGGAGGTCGATGAGCTCCTCAAGGCCGTTGACACCAGCTCAGGCCAGGTCAACTACACTGGTAAGTTCTGCAATACCTGATACCCAATGGTGCAGCAGCTAATGCGATACAATTAAAGACCTCGTGCGAACCATTCTCGCCAACTAGACAATGTATAGATATGGGCGGGTTAGGTTATGCATCTGCGTTGACGGACCGGCGTTTGCTTGATTGATTGATTATGGATATGGATGGAAATCGGCTATGGGAACGCTGAAATGATGAATTATTGCTGCGCATTTGCGACGCACTAGCATGTTGGATTTTTGTAGATACTTAGGGGACAGGAGTCTAGAAATGAAGCTCTATGTGCCTTGACTTTGACGGTGTCTCATTTGGTGAAGTTATCATGGCCTGAGCTTATGACGACTGGTATAAACAATCCTACGATTGGCTTTCGCTTCTGTTTACATAAACAGTTTCACATAAATCAATTAAACTCGGTTATGGCCTCAAGCCTAAATTATGCCATAATTATAGCACATGATAACTCATTAGCCGCCCTGATCATGACACCGCATCCGATTGCCCCGCGTTTTCCACCCAGAAGCGGGTCCATAGGAGCTTTACCTTAGCTGCACCTTCACTTAAGGTATCGCCCCATCTTGCTGCATCTACAGTAACGCCCTCTCAACGCCTTTGACGCCTAGAGACGGATCAATCGATTTAGTCCCAGAGCATAAGCCCCTCTTTCAACTGTAGGTTGCCTCAATCATCCATGGTCAAGCCAATCGGCTAACATCCCAAGAAACATCCCGAGCCCGTCCATCATATTTGTATCCAAGCTGGATAAGCGAGCTTCCCGCAGACCCCTCCTCCTCCTCCTACTCTCTCTCTTCATTCTTCTCGTCGCCGTCACTCTGGCTTCCTCACGAGCCTTCTCTCGTCTCGGCTCTTTAGTGAATCACTTCAGATTCCAAGCCCCACGAACTATTCTATCACGAAGACAGCTTGTTACTAGCACAATGGCTCCCGACAAGTATCGTAACCCTCCTCAGGCACCGCCTCTGTTCACCGCCACCCCCGAATCGATCGCTGCCGATACCAAGAAGCTTTGCGATGCTACCAAGAATGTGTTGGACTCTGTAACTGCGAATGTTACTGCCGACAAGGCGTCTTTTGCCAATGTGCTTGAGCCCATCCTCATTGACGAGAACTTGGCTGCTACGCAGAGACGCATCTTGACCTTCTACCACCATGTTTCCACCAACAAGGAGCTTCGCGATGCCTCCACTGAGGCTGAGAGCGCCTTCAATGACTTCGGCATTGAATGCAACATGCGGGAGGATGTCTTCAACGCTGTCGATGCTGCCTACGCTAACCGAGCATCTCAGGATCTCACCAAGGAGCAGGCGCACGTCCTTGAGAAGGAGCGACAGAAGTACATTCGAAACGGTCTTCGGCTGCCCGCCGGTCCCAAGCGAGACCGCTTCAAGGAGATCCAGAAGCGTCTGAGCGAGCTTGAGATAAAGGCCCAGAAAAACCTTAACGAGGAGAAGGGTGCCATCTGGTTCACTCCTGAGGAACTCAAGGGAGTTCCTTCTGACGACATTGACATTGATTCCCTGGAGAAGGGTACTGGCGAAAATGAGGGCAAAGTCAAGCTGTCCTTTAAGTACAACCATTACTTCCCTCTCATCAAGTATGCTATCGATGCCGATACTCGCCGCAAGTACACCATCGCGGAATCCAACAAGGTGAGACGAGTAACGAAACTTCAAAATCTCGGCTAATTGAACCTTCAGGCGAATGTCAATGTTCCTATCTTCCAAGAGATCATCACCCTCCGAGATGAGGCCGCTCGCCTTCTCGGTTACGACAACCATGCCGCTCTACGCATTGAAGAAAAGATGGCCAAGACTCCTGCTGCTGTTCGCACTTTCCTAGACGATCTTCGAAACAGATTGGCCGAAGGTGGTGCGAAGGAGATCAACGCACTGAAGGAGTACAAGAAGAAGGACTACGAGGAGCGCGGCCTTTCATTTGACGACAGCTTCTACATGTGGGACACATCGTTCTACTCCAGAATACAGAAGGAGAAGGAGTATAGTGTTGATGAAGCCGCCATCTCACAGTACTTCCCTGTTGAGTCGACATTTGCCGGCATGCTTAAGATTTTCGAGGAGATTTTCGGCTTCGTGTTTGTCGAGCTCAAGCCTGAAGAGCGAGCGAGGCTCAGCCCCACTGGCAAGGCCGAAGACATTGTGTGGCATGAGGATGTTCTGATCTACAGCGTGTGGGACGATGAGGCCTCGGGCTCAAGCTTCAACGGTTACCTATACCTGGACCTTCACCCCCGTGACAACAAGTATGGCCACAACGCCAACTTCAACCTCGAGCCTGGTTATGTCACTGAGGATGGCAAGAAGCATTACCCCGTCACTGCTCTTGTCTGCAACTTTAGCAAGCCTACACCAAAGAAACCTTCTCTGCTTAAGCATCATGAGGTTGTGACCCTGTTCCACGAGCTGGGCCATGGCATTCACGACTTGGCTGGCCGCACCCGCTACAGCTACTTCCATGGAACTTCCACGGTGCTCGATTTCGTTGAAGCTCCCTCTCAAATGCTGGAGAACTGGTGCTGGACACCTAGCGTGCTTAAATCGCTTTCCAAGCATTGGGAGACTCAAGAGCAAATTCCCGACGAGCTTATTGAGAAGCTTGTCTCTACCAAGCGTCTCAACTCCGCTATAGGTGCACTAGGACAACTCGTTATTGGACTCTTTGACATGACTGTGCACACACCCGAGTCCCATGAGGCTGTCAAGAAGCTCAACGCTGGCCGAGTTTGGAACACCCTTAGGCATGAGATCTCCGGCACCAAGGGCCCTGAGGATCTGGGCGAGGGACTGTAAGTACCTACTGGAGATAACATTTGACTGTTAAACTAACTTGCATGTAGTGAATGGGGCAATAGGCACGCCGGTATTGGCCACTTCATCGGCGGCTACGATGCCGGTTACTACGGCTACCTCTACTCAGAGGTGTTCTCGCTCGACATGTTCCACTCATTCTTCGCCAAGAACCCAATGGACGGTAAGGAGGGTCGCCGATATCGCCATACCGTTCTTGAGAGAGGTGGAAGTATCCCAGAGTTGGAATTCTTGAGGGAGTTCTTGGGCCGAGAACCTAGTTCGGAAGCTTTCTATAAGGAGCTTGGACTTTCTTCAACCGCGTAGATAGCTCGAAGAAAGCCGCGAAAAAAAGCCGCGTAGACAATGTTTTATCATACCAAAGTCAGCGAAGCAGAAGAGAATAAACCATCAGCGATTGGTCAGATAAAAGAAATAATGTCGTGAAAGGACTGCAGCTCGGAATGTTTATCGATGACCGACGTGGAAGTGTTGCACGAGAATAGTACCAAGTTCTTGGTTTCCAGGGGATGCGGTGATATAGGAGAACAGAATCTCGTATCTTGCGGCCACCCGCGCCGTAGATCTTGGTACCTTGGTGTTGTGCCTGGAGATTGGCCATGCAATGACCACACTCTAATGTTGTTACTGGACGGGCTGCAGATGCAAGGTTGGCTGCATGGGTAGTGGTGTTGTACAGTTATAGCGTTGTGTAACTCAGCGTTTTCGCCAAGTCGAGGACTGATAATTTGAAATTAGAAAAACGACCTCGTAAGAATGCAAAATGAGAACTCAGCTGCGTCTATCGAATGCAATCACCCGTTACCGGGAAGTAATCTTGGAGTTCACCGTGGCCTGCAGGCTCCCTTTCGGTCAGGATTTCTGAGCGATAGAAGCGCTTATTTAAGCTTAACTTGTTGAAATCGATTTGAAAGAGCTGATTGGAAGCACAGGGAGTGGCCTAATAAAGGATCATATTAACTGTAAACATGGACTGAAAGGAGAGGTATTCAAGATTAAGGAGCACAGACTCGAAGTTGCTGGCTGGAACTACAGAACAAGAACAAAGGCTTGCCGAGCACTGATGTCGAGAGATCCAATTCCAAGGAATCGGTAAGAAAAATCTGACTTGGAAGGATTGTGGTTACATTCAGTCGATAGTGTGTCGAAATAATGGGCTGTTTTCTAAGATAAGGCACTTGGAGTTTCGGACAACTTCCTCACCTTTGATCTAAGACCTTGTAAGTTGGATGGTGTCGCCTAGATTTACTAATCCGCGATATCAACTCATAGTATTCTGAGCCAAGTGCTTACAGTGGCCTTGAACGGCCTAGTTCACTATGTTGTGGTATCATCCCCAGGATCTCGAACAACAAGGAACACATCATCAAGAATCGTGGGGAAGTGAGATTCACATTGCGGAGGCATCTCCGTCCCGAAATCATACTGAGATACACAGACCCTGGGGAATACCTGGTCTACATGAAGCGATTCTGGGGGAATATCATCAACGGGGAGATCCGGAGCCGTGTGGAGGTGAGGAAAACGGCGCTTGATCTCCGTGTGGCTGGCTCCCGCGGCCGCCGCGATGGCTTAATCACTTCACTTTACACTGGAAAAGGCATCCAGAATGCTCAACTACCGGGTACTAAGCCGGGCGCTACGGCGCCGGTTCCCTTCCATCAGGCCACTCCAAAGATCCCTGAGGGGAAGAGATTGAAGAGCCAATAGGAGGTGAGGATTTGAAAGACGAGACGGGGGAGAACAGACGAGAATGACGCGGTTTGTATTTTATCTTGAGAGTTTGAGTTTGAGTTTGATGGAATCTGCGGAGAAGCTGAAGATGGTTGAAGTTATGGATGGCTTGAGTGGGGGAACGGGTAGTCTAAGTCAAAGATTGCGGGGAAGATGGGGTAACATGAGGGCATTGCAGACGATGAGATGCTGTTATCATATCAAAATACAATTGATTATTATTTGATACTTGATACTTGATACTTGATAATGCATTGTACATCATTGTTGCCTAGAATAAGTGGAAATATGATATATATTTGAACTGCTTCACCGGTGAGAGATAGCCTTCTGCTTGTCTCATCACCAAGCAGCCACAGATGTATATTCAGTCAACTATTATACTGCACCTTGCACATCTTTATTTCAACATGTATGTATCCGAGCTGAAATCCCTATTCACCGTCTTGACCTACTCTCATATGCTGTAATAACGGCATCAACGGGGTGGCTGAAGAATCAGAAGGGCATGAATGGACAGACTCTCTTCCTCGCTTCTAGGGCACGTTCCAGAAACGAAGCGTCATATGCAGGCTCCCTAGCGCTAAGCCATCTCCAAAATGTGTTTAGCGGGCTGATGTTCCAGGCGATGTCACTCCCAAAAACGTGGCGGGGACCGGCGGGAAGACCGTAGCGTGCGGAGCAAACACCGGGACTGGACCGTGCTATACGTGGGAGGGGAGACCTAAAGGAGGGAACGAATAGCTTTTTGAAGATTGGTTTGTATCACGAAACATATTGAGAGTGTCTGATTCGTTGGGGCTTACTCGAAAGGTGTTTGATACGATTTACTAGTTAGTTGTTAGTATGAGAATACAGGGCTAGAATGAAGCCATGATCTCTTCCTTGTTCCTGGCTGAAGATCTTGGCTCAAGGAGTGAGAAGAGGGGAAACTAAAGTGCCGTTGAGAATGGAGATACAAAGTCTTGGCTGTGTTAAAAGCAGCGAATGTGAGAGAGAAAAACTGGGACTGATGAGGGGATACTAGGTTAGTTTTGAAAGACGCGCTTCCGATAGTTGGACCTAATGCCTAGGCAAACAGCGGATCCGATGCAAGATAGGCAATGTAGGGATAGATGTGAACAAACAGTCGTCCAACAGTGAACCCCAGAATTAGAATCTGTGAATCTGAATCTCTTTAGGGACATGTTTGCGTCTGTGCCAAGAATGGGATGACATGACATGGCCCGTCCCCCGTCATCTCTGAACACAAGGTCTTTCATCTGGAGACACAGTAACATGACATTACATGACATGACATTACATTACATGAGATGAGATGCCATGCACGATTCGATTTCAGCAGGCTTCGAAATAATGGTACATGTACACCGATCAATTCTATCTACTACGTCGTTAGTCCTCGGAAGACACGGCGCTGATCTCTAAGAAAGTTGGAGAAAATAAACTTCAACTTGGCATTGGAGATTCGTTTAGTGATTTTCACACTAACGAAACTGCACCACAACCCTGATGATCTAGTCTACTGCCCTGTAAACCAATTAATGACCATTCGCTAGTCTGACCCGACTCACTCTATCCTTCTCTCACCTTTCCCTTCATCACGGCTCACACCTCGTACATGAGTTACATGGCCCAACACGCTCAGAGCGCCATCTCGCGTGGCCGTCGCTCGGAAACACAAGGAAAGAAAAAGACAAAAAAGAGCGTCACGTTTAGCGTTACATGGCCCATCTGCCGGGCTCCATAATGATTTCCAACTAACTCAAGTCAACCCAACCCAAGTCAAGTCATATCAAGTCAAGGACAATGTAAGTTGATGCGTGCAAGGATTGTATTCCCTACAACGGTACCCCAAGCCCCCGCAAGAGAGAAAAGAAGAGCAAGATTCTCATGCGGCGAGTATTTCTCTACACCCCCTCCCCTTCTGAGACATAAGAGATTTTCATACCCTGTAAATGTGGAGGAGAGATACATCGAGGAGGATTCTGACATGTGGTTCGTCGGTTAGTATAGTCGGCTGCAGTAAACGGACGGACAAACGGAGGAGACAAGGGATTTCAAGGGTTGTTGTTATGGTTGCATACTACTCCAATTCCTTTCTCTCCGCACTATCAAGAACAAGACCATCATCCCTACATCGTTGGCTCAAGATGAGAAACGTGGGCGCCCAACTTCTCCACACGCCGAGTTAGGGATCTAATACGTTGAGAAGTGAGGCTAGGATAGACTCAAGCCTGGGGGAGGTTGAAATAATTGACTATTAAAAGGGCCACTTTCCCCAGGTTTTTCGAACGAGATATCTTGCCAGAACAGTCCAAGACAAGGCCACCATTTACAACTATCATCAAGAACAGAAACAAAGTCAGAATTGGAAACTTGCTTCTTCTTTGCTTGTTTCCTTCTCCCGTTTCTCGCCTCATTGATACTACGCAAATAAGAGGGTTTCCTTCCTTCCCCCTTGTTGCACTTGCACTGTCACTCCCGCGTCTGGGGTTCATTGCCTTCCATACTTGACTTGGCCCTACAGCTCCTTCTGTCTGTCTCTCATATTGACGAGATTCAGTTGCTCAGATACCACCCTCCTCCTCTTTTGAGCCTCCATTCTTAGGTTCCTTCCTCTCCTTCTGTCTCGGCTGGTTGCTTCTCTGCATCCTTCGTCCTCCATCAGTTCCTTCCCACCACGTTTTTTTAGAAGCCGACCCTACTTCTACCCTTTACCTTCTCGTGTGATCTTACGATAGATTACCTACAACCCTTGTCTATAAAGTTCTTGGATTGTTTGAGATTCCTCACCATGAGCGACTACGATCGAAAGGAAACTTTGGAGGAAAAGGCTTCCACCTCGGAAGTTGATCTTGCTGGTGTTAATGACCCTTATGCTGGACTTACTGAGGAAGAGGCGAGGGAAGCTGTAAGTTGCATTGAAACAAATGTTTGATGACCTGCACTAACAAGGTTTCAGGAGAAGAAGTTACTTCGAAAGATCGATATGAAACTCGTTCCTTGGGTATGACAACTCTGCACTATATAACAAGTAACCTACTGACCACAATCAGCTCTGCCTCCTTTACCTCATCTGCTTCCTCGACCGAACCAATATCGGAAATGCAAAGATCGCTGGTTTACTGGATGATGTGCATATGGACACTCACCATTTCAACTTGACTTTGACCATTTTCTACATCTCATACGCTGTCTTTGAGCCTCTTGCCAATGTCCTGCTCAAGTGGTCCAAGCCATCCATCTTCATTCCTGCCATCATGTGAGTTTAAATCCTCAGTAAATCACTAGCACAAAACTAATTCGTATTCAGGGTCCTCTGGGGTGCTTCAATGCTGGGAATGGGCTTCGTCAAGACCTGGGACGGCCTCATGGCTGCTCGATGGTTCCTTGGTGTCACAGAAGCCGGTCTCTTCCCCGGAATTAACTACTACCTATCCTGCTGGTATAAGCGATCCGAATTCGGTGCTCGTGCCGCGTGGTTCTTCTCAGCTGCAGCTCTTGCCGGTTCTTTTGGTGGTCTCTTGGCTGCTGCTATCCAGAAGATGGATGGTGTCTCCGGTATTGCTGGTTGGGCATGGATTTTCATCCTTGAAGGTCTCATGACCATCGTTGTTGGTATCATCTCGTTCTGGATGGTCCACGATTTCCCCACCGATGCCAAGTTTATCACTGAGGAGGAACGGGCTCGTGTCATCTATCGACTCACTGCCGATAAGCAATCTTCTGCCCAGGAGGAACAATTCAAGATGAAATACTTCTGGCAGTCCATCACCGACTGGAAGACCTACTGCGGTATGCTCATCTACATGGGGCCCCTGATGCCCCTGTACTCTTTCAGCGTTTTCCTGCCTACCATCATCCAGAACATGGCCTTCACCGACAAAAAGGCCGTCGTCAAGAACCAGCTTCTCAGCGTACCACCCTATGCTTTGGCCGCAGTTGTTACTATTTGCGTTGGTATGTACTCTGACAGACTCAACAAGCGAGGCATCTTCAACCTGTGCGCTGCCCCTGTTGGTATGGCAGGCTTCATCATGCTTATCGCTTCTACCAACCCTGCTGTTCAGTACACTGGTTGCTTCCTGGGTGCCCTGGGTATTTACCCTGTCATTCCAATCACGATCAGTTGGGTCGCCAACAATGTTGAGGGTGTTTACAAGCGAGGCATCACTCTTGGGTTTGTCATAGGATGGGGCAACCTCAACGGTGTCGTGAGCAGCAACGTCTTCATCAACGGTCCACGATTCTACCCAGGACATGGAACCGTCCTTGCCTACATGTTTGGTGGTATTTTTTGTGGAAGTCTCCTAATGTATGTTTTGCTCTCGCATGAGAACAAGGCGCGGTTGGCTGGTGAGCGGGATCACCTAGTGGAGGGCAAGTCTGAGGCGGAGATCCATGAGATGGGAGATAAGCGACCCGATTTCCTTTACACACTGTAATAATGTTTACGATACGTCAGAAATAGGAGGATTGTTAGTGGTGGATGGTATTATACAGGGTGTATAGTTTTGAGTTCTTTTGTTAGTTAGAGTGTAAAGTGGCTCTGAGCTCAATCGATGCACTACCCGACTTGTCTCTTTTCTCTGCATTTTGTGACGGCTGTGTGCATAATTCTCTCATGCGAGAGCTACAGGTGAGAAACTGTGCTGTGGGTTTGTCTTTGAGACAGCCAATTGAATGGGCTTTTGATGTTCTAGAAAAGTAGGTGAGCATAGCATTCCAGAGCCTGATTTGAGATTCAGCCAGCCAGAGCAGAGAAGCAAATAAACAGGGCAAATATGCAGTTGGATCTGCTGACCTATACCGAGTTGGTCCTGTACCTGAAATAGAATGGCCTATGCCACGCAGACATAGACATAGACATTGCCTAGACATACAATAGATGTGCCAAGGAGAGCAGAGTAATTGGATCAAGGCTATTGTTTGTCGCAGCAGCCACCCGTCACGTTTCATAATTAACCTGCTCCAAACGATAGATATCCAAGCCTCATCAGCAGGGTACAGGCTAATCGAGCTCGAGTCTGCGCCGAGAAAGGTGCTGGTGATGTCACACTCTGATTCAGCCCACGGGAGCTTACAGCTCTAGCCTTTAAAATGAAGCCCAGGTTTCTCTTTTACCCCTCTCACCGCAATTGAAACGTACTAAAGCTAGGGTAAAAAAAATATCAGCTCTGCTAGGCTCGTCATCTCGATTTGTATAGAGTTTAGTTGAGTCAGGAGAAGCTAGGTCTCCCCGAGTCCGGGGAGGCTGAAAGTTGGGACCATGCCATCTCATCTATTTAGAGATCGAGACTAGCGAAACGCACAGGCGATGCCAAGGCCAAACCTCAGATCGCGGGGTGGAAGATGCAACGTCGAGACTCGTTCGAGGGGCGCCTTTGTTTGTGTGTTTGGATCGTAGAGAGGACCAACAGTGCATAGAAACAGTCGAGTAGGAGCCTATAGAGCCACCATTTTTGGTATGGACTGACCGTTTTGGTTGAAACCTGAGACTATCAATGGGAGATGGGACAAATCTGGGGATGAGAATCTGGGGGAATGGGTGTTGGTGGATAGTATAAAGTTGGGGTTTGGCCGATGTAAGCGTGACAGGGATTGACAGTTGGTGACATTTTGATTCTTAAGAGATAGGATATCTCGAGTTGTGTTGTGTCGTCTAGAGAGAGAGGGTGCTTTGGCCATCAGTGTCAGTGTCAGTGTCAGTGTCACTGCAAAGCCAACCTCAGCCAACATTATCATTCAACCGTCGGTGGGAATTCAGAAGAAACACACATTCACTCACTCTCTGATATTCCTTCTCCTGGAGGGCGACAACTCGAAAGGATTGGCGGAAGAGAAAAGGCAAGTTGCAGAGCCAAGAGATTGTGTATATGACATGTTTGGTCAAACTAACACATTCTATCAAGCAGGCTGGCTATTGCAGTCTGTATATCTCCCCCGCCCTTCTATTTCCGCCGAGACCACAGATGGTCTTCGGTTGTCGAAAAATCAAAATCATCCTCTCGCAGTCCAAAAACATAAAGAGGCAAAAGATCCCTCGTCTAACGGCAACGGCAGAAACGGGTGCTTGCATCGCGTTAATGTAACACGACGCTTCGACCTTGGCCCTCTCTGGACGACTCAAGCCATTGTTATCCCTCTTCTCTTTTCCCTCTCTCTCACGCTCTCTCACTCTCTTGTGCTATCGCCAATTTCTCTTCTTGTCTTCCACATTTGAACAACGAGTTACGCAAAAGGGCATCACTTGACACTCCCTCACCCCACTCCTCCTCTTCTGCCTCTTGCTCCCTTCTCTTCTCTTCATCCTCAATTTTCACCTTCATTTGCTTCATACCAATCATTTCTTTTGCTTCTTGCACTCACTCCCCCACTCCCTTACTCGGGGACTCGGGAAACTGCACCACTATAAAAAAAATGAGTCACAAGTTCGTTGCAGGAAGAGGCTTGGAGCTTCTTGAACCGACCCAGAGGACCACGCTGGTGCTGTTTGAGCGCATAGGAGGCTCTATCAGCTTGGTCGCTGTCCTCTGTATCTTCGTCGCGTACGCGCTCGTTCCAAAAGTTCGAAATGTTCAAAACACTTTCATCGTGTTTGCGAGTGTGGCGAATGTTGGTGCAAGTGTTGCGAGTATCATCGCCTTGGATGGATTGGAACTGGGTGTTGCCTCGCCTCTCTGTCAAGCACAGAGCTTCATGTTCCATATGTGAGTTGCCTCTCATAATCTCATTCTCCTTGGACTATCACTGACTTCATGTAGGTTCATGCAGTCTGATCCCTGGTGGTCTCTGGCCATGGCATTCAACGTCTTCCTCGTCTTCTTCTTCCGCGCCAAACCCGACTCATTCCGAAGATGGTGGTGGATATATTGTCTCATTTGTTACGGTGGCCCTTTTGCTATTGCCATGGCGTTGCTTCTGGTTAGAAACCCGAACCGCGGCCTTGTGTTTGGTGAGGCCACTGTAAGTTTGCCGTGGGTATCAACACAAAGGGGCATTGTTGTTGACTCGATGACAGATCTGGTGCTGGGTTAACCAAGACTGGGAAGGAATCCGTATATACACTTACTATATGCTCGTCTGGGTTTGTATCGCTGGCTCGATCATCTTCTACTTCATGGTTGGCTACCATGTCTTCCATACTCGAAACCAACTCAAGAGTTTGACTGCCTCAAAGAGCCGAGAGCCAGCTCCTGTTGAGCCACCCCAGCCCCAAGCTGTAAGTCTGTCTGATATAAACAATACCTATCCAGCTAAAACTTGTTAGCAACGCCAAGTCGAGTTCCTGTCAGTCCCTCAAGACTGCTTCTACGGCACTATCGTCACTGAAGTACAGGTTGTTCACTCAACACCCTCAGCGAACCATCTCCCTAGTGAACCTAAGCCCGCCTACACTGCTGGTCCATCGTCACCTCAGGTCTCCTTTGATGAGAACCCACATATTGTCCAGGGATCTCACAGTCACTACTTCTCGACCTCCATATCTCCTGGTATTGACAGCAGAGAGCGAACTAGCATGTCCCCTCTCCGTCGCATAACATCAGCGACAAACCGAACCGTCAACAAATTCGTCATCGACGATCCCATCAAGCGGGCTTACTTACGCACGAGCTTCCTTTTCGCCCTTAGTGTGCTGGTGACTTGGATCCCGAGCAGTCTGAACCGCATCCACAGCTGGCTCGTCGGTACGTCTCCCTACGAGTACCACGTCGCCACAGCCGCCGTCCTTCCCCTCCAAGGACTCTGGAACGCGGTCATTTTCTTTGTAACGAGTGGAAAACCTCTTCGAGAGTGGTACAGAAACCTGCGCCATCCTCAGGCGCTGGATAGGGAGATGATTGAGATGCGGGTAGAGCATGATGAGCATGTTGGGAGAAGCGGCGAGAGTTTCCTGGACGACACAGACTCCGGTAGTGACGTTGAGCTGCGAAGAATGGGAGAGGCGCCAGGCAAGAGATCGGCGAGTCTTTGAGGGGGAGGTTTTAGAAGGAATCCTTTTCTTATGTCTGGCCTATATGTACGCTGATAAGATTTATGGCTTGTGATGAGTGGCGATGTGTATCGCAATCTAGACTAGAATACTAGACTTGACGATAACTGGGCATCTATGAGTGACAACTGACATGGAATGTTTTCAACTGAAGGCATATCTTGAAAATCTCAAAGAGAAACAGTCATGTATAAGCGTTTCAACGCGTTCGACTCGGTTACATGGCAGCACCGTGAATCACGAGAGTCTTTCCAGAGTTTCCAACTTCCTGCACCGCAGATTGCTCCACAGCCAGAAGAAGAGTACTCGCCCTTACGAGCAACTCTACCACTAATCAGCAAGTATCGAGCAATGATGAACTAGAATCATACCTTCATACACGAGCTTATAATGAACTGGTGGATCATCATCTGGACCCGAGATAAGTGGCATATTTTCAGATGCTGCCGGCGCAACGCTGAATCGTATGCCAACGTTGTTATGCGTATCAATCCATAGAATATTCTCAGAGTCGGACTGAGACTTATCCTGTCTGCTGGCCATCTTGGCGAGCCACTTTCGGAAAACGCGGATGACCCCATCGACAATGTTGACATGGCTTATGAATAGTCCGCTCCTTGGACCTTCCTTGACAAGGTTCGTAACAGCACAAAGCTGAGAGAACATCTCCCCATCATCAAGGTTCACGTCTTGAGTGGCGGTATCGTCTGCAACGTCATCAGAGGGCTGCGCCTCCGTGGGACGTCTTCGGCTCCTCTTGATACTTCGGTTCTCGGGTGCAAAGACTGGCTTGTAAGAGGCATACAAAGCTCGCAGGTCAGACAACTCGGGCGTATCTTCACTGATGGGCTGGCCGTCTTGCGCCACGATACCCTGGTAGCGACATGCCAAATAAGGTGTGTAAAGCTGATCGCTTGGGTGGTAACACTCTAAAATAAGCTTATTGTCTGGGAGGGGCGCAGCTTTGAGCAGGTGTTGGCGAAGGAGACGAGTGACAAGAGAGCAGATGCGGCGGTTAATCGGGGCGAAAGACAGTAAATCTTGAGTTGAGAACGGAGCCAAGATTGAGGTGAGAGTCTAAAAGAAAAGTCAATTCCTTGAAATGTCTCATGTTTTCTGGGGGAAATTCACTTCATTTGGTAGAATATCGATGAAGCTATCGTGAGTCATCATCATCATAGACTATGGCTCTCTGAGCTCAGGTTGGATAAGATGGAGGTGGCGATACGATAGACAGCCAGTGTGTTATCCACAAACACCAGAAAACTTAATAATAGAATAATAAATATAAATTACGGGCGTAGTTTAAAGCCAGTGGAGGGAAGCTTCGGGCGTTGATGGAAGGATTCTGAGTTCTTGGCGGTGATATGTTATGCTAAGTTATGTTGAGTGTAGCTCCAAGGTGAGGTGACAGCTTCATTAAATGTCCTAAAACGTGGGGGAGGGGCAGGCTAATTTAGTCAGCATCCGCAAGTCCGAATGACGAAATACTATGTATCTTTGATAAGTTGATAGCATTATCGACTCTTGTCCCAATCGAGAATCCTCCTACTATATTAAACAGATGACGCTGATAGATTCTATTCTCACCGCCAATGTTGCTTCAAAACGTGACAGATATAGGTTAATGCCCACCCTATAGTCTTTACATTAACGTTTTCGTTTATATCTAGATAGAGACCGCGAACTCTGTAGAAACTAGTAGCCATTTGATTGGCATTTTCATAATTCGATTTTCCCTCAACAGATGGGCAGGTGGCCATTGAGTCTCTTGAAATTTACCGCGCGGCTGTTGGCTTTCTCAGAGTTGAATGTTGGGCGCCAAGGTCAAAGTATAACTCACTAAACAAACGAGATATCTTTCATACGAGAGCGCGCCCAATAGGAAGCTCAAGTGCAAACTCAATTCATCAATGAAGGGAACGGTGATGCGTGTATCAAACTGTTGAGATACCTTTATGGTTAGTGGTTAACCAGTGGATGTGAATGTCGGAGCCGGAACCCGGAGCGGGGCGGGGCGTAGCGGGGGCTCAGTTTGTAAACGCCGGAAGCTGTCCCACTTTCATCCGATTAACCTCAACCTTCCCTCAACCATCAACTCGACGACCACAAGGAACTTACACATCTTATGAGTACAGATAATCAGGCATAAGATACTCAATATGCTTTCAGGTAAGGCCACGGCATAGTTCTATCGAAATATTATCATTGCAGTCTCTAATCTCGACCAGATATATCTTCAAGAGACTCAAATGCTCAACATCCCCGCAGGGATTTTCCCTCAAAGTTCAGCCTCAACATATGGTGCAATCACTTTCATTGTTGACAGAATCATCATATCAGCCTATTTCCCGTATCAAATATATCCTCGGCCAAGCCAGAAATCCCCCCTCGCCATCTCAATACCTCCACCAACTCAATATGCGAAGGGCTTAAGCATCTTTCCAACAACAAACACACATTGAAGGCAAAGAACTGGCGGGAAAAGATCCGAGGCTAAGAATGATAGAGCAATAACTTTTTATATGGTCCGATTATTGAGGGGAAGTGGACGCCATGGCTCTCAACTCACAACATGATCGCAGAAGGCGGTCTCATTCGCAGGATCAAGTGACATTGTGTCTATAAAGTCTCATGAATCCTGAGAGATACCTGCTTCTCTATCAGTCTCCTTTGGACCTCTACTACACGGCACAGCTCTTCCGAACCAATGCGTTTCAATATCCTGGTGGGCTTCGGCCTTCTGGCAGCCGAGACTGCCCTTGCAGTCCCCTGCCCACCGGGTAAGTAGCAGAAGAGTCATGCAAATACAGAGCATCTACTTACAGAACGCCTTAGCAAGCACCGCAACCCTCGATGTGACTACTACTGTTCTGTCAACGATGAATGTCACTGATGCGGCGACGGGCACTATTACAATGACGGACACTGTGCTTGAGACCAATACCGTTAACACAACGGCCGTTGTGACCTCTACAGAGGTGGATCTTGTTGCTGTGACAAGTACTGCAACTGTCAACGCCACAGAGACTGAGTTTGCTACTGTCAACTCAACGGTCATGTTCACTTCTACAGAGACTGATCTGGCCACTGCCACTGCCACCACAACAGCAACTGTCAACTCTACTGCTCTGTTTACCATTACAGAGACAGAGGAGGTGACCAGCACCGAGACTGAAACTGTTAACAACACAGCTCTGTTCACGACCACTGAGATTGATGTCGAGACTAGCACCGAGACTGCTACAGTCAACTCTACGGTGCTATTCACGTCCACAGAGACCGACTTCACCACGTCGACCGACGCAACTACAGCTACAGCTGTTGTCTTCGTCACAAACTCAACTACCGTGACCCAGACTTCTACTGTCAATGCTACAGAGACAGCCTTTGAGACTGATACAGTTTTCACCACTGCTACAGTGAACACTACTGCAACTGTCAATACCACGGCTACAACCGTTGAGACCAACACGGCTTTCGTTACTTCTACTGTTGATACCACTGCAACTGTAAACACCACGGCCACGGATTTCGTCACTGCGACCGTCAACACTACAGCCACTGCATTCGAAACTGATACAGCTTTCACTACTGCAACAGTCAACACCACTGCAACAGACTTCGTTACTGCAACGGTCAACACTACTGCCACTGCATTCGAAACTGATACAGCTTTCACTACTTCAACAGTTAATACCACCGAAACAGTCAGAACGACATCGGTAGTGTTTGCAACAGCAACGATTAACTCCACATCTACAGAATTTGTTACTTCAACTGTCAACACTACTGCCACTGCTTTCGAAACAGATACTGCGTTTACTACAGCAACTGTAAACACTACAGCAACTGCGTTCGAAACCGACACAGCTTTCACTACTGCAACTGTTAATACTACCGCAACAGTGAACACCACAGCTACAGCCTTCCAGACTGACACTGTTTTCACTACTGCAACTGTCAACGCTACCGACACGAGCACCGCCACTGTGACAACAACACAGACTGTCTTTGTAACCGCTACCGAAACTCCCACCGATGTGACATCTACAGAGACCAACACTGAGACTCAGACTGTCGATGCGACTTCTGTAGTGACTGATACTGTTAACTCAACTTCTACAGTAGTTGTTACTGCTACCGTGACATCTACTGTTGATACTCCGGCCTCAAGCGCCAGCGCGACTCCTACGTCCGATCCCGTCACTTCACCAAGCCCTGTTTCTTCGGACCCGGTCAATGCTTCCGGAGCCGCATCTACTACAACCGTAGTAGTAGCCACAACGGATACTACGAGTGCTGCTGGCACACCTGTTGCTTCAGTGTCCACATCTTCTGCCGCTGCATCCTCACCACCAGCTTCATCTGCTGACGATGGTTCAGCTCCATCCTCCTTAGCCGCTCCAGCAACCTCCTCTCCAGCTGCTACTTCATCTCCCGCAGCCGTTTCCTCTGACCCTACATCTGAAGCTACTGGAGCCGCTTCTGGGGCTGCTACTACTACAACCACAGTAGTAGCACCCGTGGATACTACGACTGCTGCTAGTGATCCTGTTGCTTCAGACCCTACGTCTTCCCCAGCACTGGCCTCTTCTGATCCTACTTCTGCCGCCACAGGAGCTCCTACCGGAGCTGCCACAACTACAGTCACTACGAGTGCCACAACAACTCCTATTGCTGAAAATCCAACTTCAGCAGTAGGTCCTTCATCTGCCGCGGTCTCTTCTGCAGAAACTACTGAGACTACTACCGCCACTGGAGCTGCCACTGGAGCTCCTACTGTCGCGACAACAACAGTCACTACAAGTGCTACAGCAACCCCTGTTGCTGAAGACCCAACTTCAGCAGCAGATCCCTCGTCTGCTGCGGTCACTTCTGCAGAGCCTTCTACTGAGCCTACTGCAACTGCTACTGGAGCAGCTACCACTTCAAGTGCGGTCGATGGCGCCCCCGTCGATGACACCCCTCCGCCTTCAGCTGATTCTACCGACTCTGCTACTTCGACCGAGGAACCCACTGCCTCCGCCACTTAGAGTATCTAATTAGGCCTACTACTAATGGTATAGAAAAGACTCCATTTATGATTCATGAATGATCTTTCTGAACTGTAACTAGAGATGAGGACATAATCGGACCATGCTTAATTTGTATTTGAAGGCCCGGCATCATAATGGAGGGGTCTGAACGACTCAGGTGTGGCTGATATGGGACAAGCACATTGTGGAGTCATACCGGGAGCTTGATTGATATCGTGTTACTAATAACTCAAAGTCTTTCCTTAAGAACCGGATCGTTCATAGTTACTTTTGGTTGTCAAGCAATATACAAGTGTTGGGCTCCGTGTTGGGTTGCGTATAACCATTACAAGAGCCAAGTGATCAACATTGTTCCTCAGCATAATCAATTACCCTATTGATTTTACCGAGACATGTTACCAGAAACAAGCATATGATCGTCGATCTGAAATATGAAACATCTGCAGTGATAAACACATCATTTTACCAAAGTGTCATTCATTCAGAATATGGGGTTGTCCTCTCACAAAGCAGATTGTGTAACTCGGCACCTTGGACATGTAGTAAATAGAGTCCCCATCGGCTACCCGACGATTGAAGGAGTAGAGCTAGTTTCTCGAGATCGCCGCTAAGTTGTGAGACGTTATGAAGGCAAGTGGTGGCGAGGGAACAGACAGGGTTTTGATTATACGGCGTTATGCTGGGTGGACCCTGAACTGGAGGAGAGAGATATGCTGTGTCATATAATCTCCGATAAAGGCGTACAGGGAGAACCTCTTGTCCAAAGAATTTTGTTTGCCTTCAGTTCAGGAGTAGAGGATACAGGAGTTGTCTACTCAGGGGTGTACACTAACAAAAACAAACGAAACAATAGACTGCCGGAATACTGATGTTTCAGTTGAAATACAACTCGATATACGAAATCCGTATCATATCGGAGCTGCAACATATGCCGATATAATGCCGTCTGTATGTCTCAGTGTGTAGCTTAAACAACGCCTCATTGTTACCTCTCCGGACGGGGCTTTGACAGTTTTGGGAGACCGGGGAGAAGAGTTATGATCATTGCCAAGATGAGTCTTCCAGACATACGGAAAGATACACAGGTTGCAGCAAGATCATCGCGCTTCATTCTGTTGTGCTTTTGAACTGTCAGGACTGCGGGTGGTTTCCGCTGTCACGGTAGAGATATTTGCAGCAAAGTTCGCATACCACTTAGCTCTGTGGTTTATTCTGTAAATTAGTAGCTTGTAGCAGCTGACTGGACCCATATGTTTATTTCATTTATTAAAACAACTAAAGGTGCTAACATTTGAAATCGGAGGATCTTATATGTCCGATTATCGTCGACCTATCAACAACTTCCTTGGTGATACTACATGAACACACTCCACAACATCCATATCACCAGAGAAACATGCATCAGTTAGCATCTCCCTGCCAACTCTTGCAGTTGTGCCGTGACATCACAACGTAGCATCCCGTCAATGATATGCACGCCAGTCTCCCCGCCACTCAAATCCTCGTGGGGGCACATCTCGTCAGCCTGGAAGGTCTGGTCTCCTTGTTTCCCGCTTAGGATTACTGATATGATGGTCAACAATGTTCGAAAGACGGGAGCGCTCTGGGTCGAGTTGTACAGAGAATCGGGATCGGCGAGAACAAGTTTGCCGTGTCGCG